>NW_006922735.1:1410-7440 GCF_000298275.1 Orycteropus afer afer | reverse complement strand
ATCTGTCCTGGAGGAAGTGCACCCAAAATGCTCCTTGGAAGCGAGAATGGCCAGACTTCGTCTCACCTATTTTGGTCATGCTATCAGAAGGGACCATTCCTTGGAGAAGGATGTCATGCTAGGTAGGGTGGAGGTTCAACAGAAGAGGGGGAGGCTTCCAACGAGATGGATTGACACAGTGGCTGTGATGATGAGCTCAAGTATAGCAGGGATTGTGGAGCTGGTGAGGGATCAGGCAATGTTTTGTTCTGCTGTGCATGGGGTCACTATGAGTTGGAAATGACTCGATGGCACCTAACAATAACAACAACAACGCAGAGACAGAGATTAGAATACATTATTTTTTTTCCAATAGAATAAACCAGAAAAAGGCTGATGAGAGTAAATTTTGGGAAATGTGATATGGAGCTCTTGACTGAAATGCCTTTAAAGATAATAACTTGTAGTTGACAATACTCTTACTATTTACTTGCTTATGAATATAGGTACCAACTTAAATACACCATTTCTCAATTGCTTCACTTATAATGGGATAGTATTGCCAGGAGAAGAACACATTCAATATTTCTCAAGCTGAAAAACTGAAGAAAAATAAAAAAGCAAACCTCAAGTTTTAATATTGAAGGATTCTGTGGGCAAACTATGGAACGATTCAAGAAGCATGGATAAAAGATGGAAGGGATAAAAAGAATCATTGTGTCAAATAGAATTGGCCAATGTTGAATCATTTCAGGAGGTAGTATATGATCACGACCCAATGGTACTGAAAGAAGTCTAAGCTGCACTAGGGAACTGGCAACTGACTCAGCAAAACAAGGCTCAAGAATTGACAGAATTCTAATTGAGATGTTTCAACAAATGGGTGCAACACTGGAAAGGCTCCATATTTGTGCCTATTCCAAAAAAAATGATCCAACAGAATATGAGACTTATCAGACAATATTATAGACCATGGAAGTAAAATTTTGCTGAAGACAACACGAGAACAGTTGCAGCACTACACGGACTGAGAACAACCACAAATTCAAGCTGGGTTCAGAAGACCAACAATGAGGGATATCTTTGTTAATCTCAGATGACTCTTCACTGAAAGCAAAGAATATCAGAATGATGTTTTCCTGGGTATAATTGACTATGCAAAGGCATTTGGTTATCTGGATTATAACAAATCATGAATGACATTAGGAAGAAGAGGAAATCCGGAATAGTTAATCATAGTCATATGGATTTTGTACATAGACCAAGAGGCAGTCATTCACACAGAACAAGGGGGATACTGCATTATTTATAATCAGAAAAGATGTGCATCAAGGTTTTATCCTTTTACCATACTTATTCAGTCTCTTTGCTGAGCAAATAATCCAAGAAGCTGAAGTATATGATGAAGAATGCAGCATCAGGATTGAAGGAAAACTCATTAATAACCTGCCATATGCAAATGGCACAAACTTGGTGGCTAAAAGTGAAGAGGACTTGATGCACTTACCAATGAAGATCAAAGCCTTCAGTTTGGATTATATCTCAACATAAAGAAAATAAAAATCACAACAGGACAAATTAATAACATCATGGAAAAAGGAGAAAATATTGAAGTTGTCAAGGACTTCATTTGATGTGAAACTACAGTCAACACCCATGGAAACAGCAGTCAAGAGACTGAACAACAGATTACATTGGGCAAATCTATTGCAAAAAGAACCCCTTTAAGGTGTTAAAAAACAAAGATATCACTTTGAGGACTAAGGTGCACCTGACCCAAGCCATGACATTTTCAATCAGCTCATATGCATATGAAACCTAGATAATGAATAAGGAAGATTGAGTAATTGATGCCTTGGAATTATGGTCTTGGCAAAGAATATTGAATATACCATGGACTGTCAAGAATGAAGAAATCTGTCTTGGAAGAAGTACAACCAGAATGCTCCTTAGATGTGAGATAGTGAAACATTGTCTCACAAGCTTTGGAGGTGTGATCAGGAGCAACCAGTCCCTGGAGAGGAACATCATCCTTGGAAAAGCAGAAAGTCAGCAAAAAGGCAGATATATCCTCAATCAGATGGATTGACACAGTGTTTGCAACAATGAACACAGACATAGCAAGGACTTTGAGGATGGTGCAGGGCCTGACAGTGTTTTGTTTTGTTGTACATATGGTTGCTATGAGTTGGAACCAATTCTATGGCATCTAACAACTACCTCAATCTAGAGACAGATTTGTGTAGTAATATTTATAAAATTACTATGTGAATGATAAGTAGTTTAAAAATGGAAGCCTTGCTCACTGTTTCTTCATATCAGTTTCTTTCTTTCTTTTTTTTTTAATATCAGCAGATCAACCTTAAAGGGAAGATATGAAAAACAAAACCAAAGAAAGGAATGCCTATTTCATGTTTTAACTTTATTTTGTAGCTAAAATTCCACCAATGGAAAAATAGGCCATTGGAGAATATATATTTTGATTAAAGCAAGAAGATATTTTGTTGTTGTTGTTGTTGTTATGTACCATCGAGTTGGACCCGGCCCATAGCGACCCCTCTTTGGGTTTCTGAGGCAGTATCACTACCGAAGTAGATTGCCCCGTCTTACTTCCGAGGAGTGGCTGCTGGGTTTGAACCACCAGCCTTCTGATTAGCAGTCAAGTGCCTTAGGCACTTTGCTACCAGAGCTCCCAGAAGATATTTTATGAAATTAAGAACAAAATTAAACAAAAAACCCTGTAGAGTTTTGGGATCATTTATTACTCTCAATTGAGTTTTAATTTAAGGGTTTGTGTTTAGGTTATGTTTAAAATTAGATTCTCAGACAATAAGACTAAAACTGTTAGATTACCCAACGTTATAAATAGAGTATGATTTTGTGTGATTTTTTCCTAAATTATTCATGAATTGCATCAAATCTTATTTTAAAAAATCGCTTTGGTAACTGTTTTTCTTAGAGAAGAGAAAGTCATCCTTTTAAAATACAGCTCTTATGTTATAATTTCCTGACTCTCTGACACTTGTGCTGTTAAATGTTGGTGTTGAATATTTCTCTCCTGCAAAATAGATTCATGATGAGAAATATCAGTGTTTGATATTCTTCTATAGTACCACACTGAAGACAGTTTCTTTTTTTAATGGTTTTTTATAAATAAAATTAGGCTCCATTCTTAAGTGCTTTTTTTCTCCAGTAATTTAACGTTGTGGTTGGCTTGCACACTTGTAATTAGAAAGTGACTTATGAAAGTGCACCACAAACAAGAAGCCTACACTCCTTAGCAACTAACGCTGGTGACTAGATTTAATAACAATACAATGTCAAAACACTATGATTACTTTAACAGTTACTCTTGTTTTCCTTTCAAAGTTAGTTAGACATCCAATTTTATTTGATATCCCAAGGGAAATGACACCTGGATCAGAAGAATAATAAAATGATGTCATTGTATTTTTCATCTTTATGATAGTCAGCCAAAAAGTATTTTCTTCTACATTTATATCCTGACCTCTTTCTTTGTGGGTGTTGCCGTTATTTTGTCAAGAGCTTATTCAATGTTGTTTTCTTAGCTTGTTACAGTTTCAGATTTTACATGGAGTGTTGGGTTACACACATAATTTAGTGTTGGGTTACACTCCTGGCTGAGAGCTTGGCTGTTTGAATCCACCAAAGAATTACCTCTGAAGATAGGCTAGTTATCTGCTTCTCAAAGTTCACAGCCTTGAAAACCCTATGGACCTTTCTATCTGCAAACATGGAGTCACCTTGAATTGAAATCTACTCACTATAAACTATGATAAGGACAAAGTTTTACATTTATCTTGGTTATCTATTTAAAGTTAATTTTGTGTCTGGTATAAGATAAGGATCATCATTTCCTTTTCCTTTTTTTGTTTCACCAAAGAATTTGTTATTATGAACACTTCATGAAAGACTTGGGACTCAAATGGAGGAATGACACCTACTGAGTAATTTGTCTCACACCTAGGCACTGAGTTAACTAATTATTTTATATAAACAGAGAGAGTATAAAGAAGCCCATGTAACCAGATTTACTAATTGAATATGAGGGAATATTGGATATTGACTTGGCTGAAATCTCTGAGCAAGATCATCTTTAAAGTATGTGGTGACCTTCTGAGACTCAATCCTTATTTCTTTTGTGCAGTGGCTTAAAAAATATATATGCATACATTTTTCCAACAACACACAATATTTTGAAAGCAAAGAATAAAGTAATTCCACATATAGAAAGTACATTACTATTATATTTTTTAATTGTGATTTGGGTGAAAATTTACAGAGCAAATTCACTTTCCATACAGCATACACTTTGTCTCATGACATTGACCACAATTCACCACAATGCAACGGCTCCCCTCCCACTTCCTCCTGACAGTCACCTCTTCCCTCTGTCAGTCCCTCCATGCACCCCTGCCCCCGAGATGTCTCCCTGTGCATAAACAACCCTTCTTTCTCCCATGATTGTTTTCTCCAAGGAGTGTTTCTACCTCAGGTAAATGTTCAACTCCTATACCTGTTTTCTGCTAGAAGCCAGAGGTGTGGGTTCAATTCCAGACCTGAAGTGCAGCTAGGGGCCATAGTCTCAGTGGTTCCACCAGGCTCTATCAAACGAGCAAACCTGGTCCCCCCTCCCCTTTTTTATTTCCCAAATGATTTTCAGTTTTTCAGTTTTCCCTCTCTATCCAGGATCTCCTACATAGATCTCCCTCTTAGTGGTTGACAGTGGTAGCGGGGCAACATCCAATTCTTCTGGTCTCATAGTCATAGAGGCTGAAGATTGCATGGTGTACAAGTTGCTAGGACTAATTGTTACAGTGAATCTTTGGTTTTCTTCATTCTTCTTTGCTCTGGACACGGAGAGACCCATCATTGCATCTGTATGGCTGCTTGCAAGCGTTTATGTTCCCAGTCGCTATTTGTCAGAGTAGGAGGTGGAACAATGTAGTGTGTTATGCCAATTGAAGTTGATGTCCCTTGTGACTATGGTCCTGAACCCACAGGTTCAACTACTCAGTTCCTCTGAGTAGCAGGCTATGACCAAGAAGTGACTACAACCTTTTCCCTTGTCAGGTCTACTATACACCTGGGAATTAAGATCATGCAAATACACTTATAGGGTCATAGTCTGCCAACCCTATACATGGTCTTGGGTATACTCCCATCTTCATAGACATACCTACTAGTTCAGCCTGTCCATCCATCTATCCACCTGTATACCTATGTTTGCCTTCACTGACAACACAGTACTGTATGTGCAAAAGGGTTCATCTTTGTTGTCTGTATCTCCCATGTACCTCTCTGTCTTCCTTTTCCTCAATCCACCATGTTGATCACTCACATTTGGTAAATTGATTGCCCTTCTCTTCACTCAAATCAATACTTATTTCTACATATCAAATAGTGTTCCTTTCCCTCCCCTCCCATCCCTGGTAACCAAAAAAGAAAATTTCCTTCCATAGATAAACCTTTCCTTGACTTTTACAATAACAGACTAATACAATATTTATCCTTCTGTTATTGACTTATTTCACTCAGCATAATGTCCTCCAAGTTCATCCACATTGTGCAATGTTTTGCAGATTCTATATTATTCTTTAGGGTTGCATAGTATTCCATTATGTGTATGTACCAAAGTTTGGTTATTCATTCCTCAGTTGATGGACACCTAGGTTGTTTCCATCTTTTGGCTGTTATAAATAGTGCTGCTATGAACATGGGTGTGCATATGTCTGTTCTTGTCATGACTCTCACTTCTTTAGGATATATACATAGTAATGGAATGGCTGGATGAAATGTTTTTTTGAATTTCAACTTTTTAAGGAATCGCCATACTGCTTTCCACAGCTGTTGTGTCATTTGACAGTCCCACCAGGAATGTAGAAGAGTCCCAATATCTCCAAATCCTCACCAGCATTTGTTATTTTGTCTTATTGAACTTTGCTACTAGTGCTGGAGCAAGATGGAATCTCATTGTTGTTTTGATTTGCATCACTCAACGGCACATAACAACAACAATGGATAATGATC
>NW_006922735.1:0-1310 GCF_000298275.1 Orycteropus afer afer | reverse complement strand
ACTGATGGAACCACCCTTTGGGCCTGGAACTGAACTCACTCCCGTGGCTCATCTTTCAGCCAAACAATAAATGGGCTTAGGAGGTGAACAGTAACACCAGAGAGATGAGCACTTCTTAGAACAATCAACCAAGAGAGATAAGAAGGGTAGCATTTGTCCAGGGTAAAAGCTCAGAAGGCAGTAATGGGTAAGGAAGAAGGTCAAAGGGAAATGGTAACTATAGACAGGAGGAGAGAGAAGTGCAGTTACATTGTTGAGGATTATAATCAATGTCAGAAAACAAAATGCGTATGAACAGTTGAATGGAACATTAATTTGCTCTGTAAATTCTCAGTCAAGTCACAATAAAAGGTTTAAAACAGAAAACATATAAGGAACAGTTCTACTCTGTAACCCATAGAATCACCATGAGTTGGAATTGACTAAACAAGTATATATATATTTTTTTCTTTTTTTGGAGGGGATGGTGGTGGTGGTGGAAGAGTATGTACTTAAACATTACTTCTAATAATAGATCTTTGATACTGATGTTATCATCTGACCTCCTCTCCCAGTTACTGAGGTGGAAGCAGGGCTCAGAAAGTTTAGATAATTGCCCACATTTATACAATTAGTTGATTTGACAAGAGAGCTGAATAAGAGTTTATCTGACCCAACTCTAATTATTTTCACTATATATCCTTGTTTCTCTCTCAAAGAAATGACTTAGCAAGATGAGAAAGAAAACACAGGTCCAATTCTGTTATGGGGAATCAGTTTGGAGAGGGATGGTATGGAAAGAGTTTGTGACCAGCATGATGGCATTGGGGAAAGGAAGGACATTGAAATGTGTACATAAGATATAAACAACAGAAGTAAATACTAGTACATGCACAATACTGCATTACCACTAACATCACACACCAAGCTATGGATAAATGAAAAGATCAGATGGTGGTAGGTGAACAGGAATACATCCTAGACCAAAGATAGTCTACATATGCATTTGTGCTATAAAATTAGCCACATACATTACAGAAGCAACAGAAGAAAGAGTTGGACTAACTTCTTAGAGATAACCAAAACACTTTGAGAGGGAGAATCACCAAGCCTGCGGTTTCAGGACCATAGTCTCAGGGGACATCATGCTCAATTGGCACAACATAGTACATAAAAATCTTGTTCTACAACCTACTTTGGTGAGTAGTGACTGGGATCTTAAAAGGTTTTGAGTGACCATCTAAGCTGCAACTATTGGTCTACTCTCATCTGAAGCAAAGAAGAGTGAAGAAAATCAAAGGCACTTAGAAACAATTAATCCAAGGATAAGA
>NW_006922734.1:243201-244419 GCF_000298275.1 Orycteropus afer afer | reverse complement strand
GCTTTCTTCATTTTGTTTTGATCTTTTTTTCTGATTGATCCCTTTCCAAAGAAGTATTCATGTATTTGTCTTCAATCTCATTAATTCTGTCTTCCATTGATTTGATTCTACTCCTTTGCCCTTTCAATGTGCTTTTTATTTCTGAAAATTTGGTTTTAATCTTCTGGATTTCTATGTTTAGATTTTATATCATTTCTAATTTTTCATTTATTTTGTTATTTTGTTCTTGTATTTTCTTCTGTATTTGTTCTAGGATTTTGTCTATGTTTTTGTTAATTTTGTTGATGTTTTCCTTGATGTATCTCTCAATCCTTTGAAGATACCTAAATATAATTATTTTGAAGTCCTTATCAGGGGGTTCCAATGCTGTTTCTTTCTCAGGGATATGTTCTGGGTCTGTATCCTGCTGCCTTGTTTCTACCACTTTATCTTGCTTCTTTGTGTGCACTGTGATGGTCTGTTGTCTCCGAGACATTGTGGAGTTGTTGTATTTAGATATCTGTTAACTGTTTGTGAAGAGCAGCTAGGGTGAGTCACATTCTTCTTGGTGGTTGTTTATCATTGTCCAGTTGGTGGAGAAGGAAGCGGTGGCCCTCACTCAGTAAGTAGAGCTTCAGGAGGTGTGGGTTTGGTTGTGTCATATGGGCATGGTTGCTGTCTCCCACTCAGTTAGACAAAAACAACCATCGAAAAACCATCAAAAAAGTACAAGCAAGTGGACAAAAAACACACCACATAACACAGGAATACTCACCTGTATTACATGAGAAAAGGAAAGAAAAGAAAAGGAAAAAAAACCTCAATATCTGGGGAAAGGGCAATAAGAGGAAAAAGGTATGTTGTTGTTGTTGTTAGGTGCCCTCAAGTGATTTCTGACTTATAGCGACCACATGCACAGCAGAACGAAACACCACCTGACCCCATGCCAGCCACACGATCCTTGCTATACTTGAGCCCATTGTCACAGCCACCATGTCAATCTATCTCGTCAAAGGTCTTCCCCTCCTTTGTAGACCCTCCACCTTACCAAGCATGACATCCTTCTCCAGGGAATGGTCCCTTCTGACAGCATGACCGAAATAGGTGAGACGAAGTCTGGCCATTCTTGCCTCCAAGGAGCTTCTTAGCTGCACTTCCTCCAGGACAGATCTGTTAGTTCTTTTAGCAGTCCATGGTACTTTCAGCATTCTTCTCCAGCACCACAACTCAAAAGCATCA
>NW_006922734.1:241178-241801 GCF_000298275.1 Orycteropus afer afer | reverse complement strand
AAATGGATGAAGATCAATCAGTTCTTTTTGGTACAGTGACTCTGTGTATTCCTTCCATCTTCTTTTGATGTTCCCTGCATCATTCAATGTTTTGCTGTTAGCATATTTCAATATTGCAACTCGAGGCTTAAATTTTTTCTTCAATTCTTTCAGCTTGAAAAATGCTGAGCGTGTTCTTCCCTTTTGGTTTTCCAGGTCTTTGCACATTTCATTATAATAATTGGCTTTGTCTTCTCAAGCTGCTTTTTGAAATCTTCAGTTCAACTCTTGGAAAAAGATATAGAAGGAAAATAATGAAGAAAAAAAAAAAGGAAAACAAGGAATGGGGTTAACCATGAGAAAGAAAAAAACTGGAACCAGGAACAGGAAAGAGAGAAAAAAGCTGAAAACAAGACCCTGGGAAGGGAAGAATAAAGAATAATAATAAAAAGGACAACAATAATAATAACAATATTTTTTAAACAGAGAAAGACAAACTAAAACAAAAAGGGGAAAAAAAATTGGGGCAGGGTGGAGCAGGGCACCCAGCCTCCGTCAGAGCACGCAGACTGGGATGTAATTTCTGCTAGCCTAGAAGGTGTGTTGGAGTGAGGGATGGCCACCCCTTCACTCACTAAGAGGGT
>NW_006922734.1:238180-239601 GCF_000298275.1 Orycteropus afer afer | reverse complement strand
AGCCCTCAGACACCATTCACTGGGAGGGGAGGACAGACTCAGGCTGGGATCCCATCACCTGATGCCTGATTGGAGCACCTCCCTCACCCAGCCCGTCAGCCTCCTGGCTCGGGGACGGCAGGTCTTCCCAGGGCCTTGCTTTACAGGGGCTTCCTGGGCCTTGGCCTGGAGTGGCCATGCCGAGGAGGCATCTGTCCCCACAGAGCGCTGGCCAGCTGCCACCCCTAGCTGGACCCACTGCAGCTGGTGGAACTGAGATGCCTCCCGCTGGGCCACAGCCCTTTCTCTGGGTAGCTGAGAGCAGGCCCCTCCCTTTACGAGGGCACTCAGAGCCCTTCCATCAAATCCTCTGAGTGGGTATTCAGAGGACAGGAGCTGCCATTCTGATTCCAGACGTGTAATGCTGAGTGGGAAGAGGAGAACGTCCCCTGCGCCACCATGGGGTCCACAGCCATCCCCGGCCCGGCATCTTGCCTGGAAATGAGGATCTCGCTGTGGATGCTGGCAGGGTCTGGCTCTGTGGACTCCTGTGGCATTTGGCTCACAGTTTGGGATCGTGATTCCTTTCTGCTTTGGGGGTTTGAGAGCTATGGGACCAGAGCAGAGATGTCATGGCACCTGGAAAATACAGTACCCAGACCTGTGTCATCCCGCCCTCCAGTGCCAGGCTTCCTGGAGGATTCCAGGGGCATGGGGTGGGGAGTGGGTTGGACAGCGATGCAGTTTGGCAGTGGCCGCCCCATTGTGCAGGCGAGTGTGAAGCCAGGAGCCCGTCTACCAGAGCCGGTCCCCCGAGTCCCACTGGTGGTTTCTCCAGAGGGTGCACGGAGAACAGGCTGGACAGGATGTGTCCTGGTTTGACCCTTTCTGCAGAGTTTGGCTGCCTGTCGACTTCCAGGTGGCCATTAGTTTTCCTTCCAGGGAAGGGGGAGGGGAATGGCTTTTCATTGTTCTCTGGTCTGTCTTTGTGGCTGGTGAGAGGATGCCTTTGGCTTTTCCTTCACAGGAGACAATGTTGAATTTTATCTGAGCCCTGTGGTTCTGCAAGAGGAGCTCTGGTGGTGCTGTGATTAAAGCATTCAACTGCTAACCAAATGGCTGATGGTTTGGAACTACCTGCTTCTCCAAGGGAGAAAGATGAGGCACCCTACTTCTGTAAAGATGACAGCCTTGGAGACCCTGTGGGCAGTTCCACTTTGTCTTCTAGGGGCGCTGTGGGTCGGAATTGACTCCAGGGCAGTGGGCGTGGTTTGGGCTTTGCTTCCATGAAGACTGACAGCCTTGGAGACCTTGTGGGGCAGTTCCACTCTGTTCTCTAGGGACGCTGTGAGTCGAAATTATCTCCACAGCAGTGGGTGTGGTTTGAGCTTTGCTTCCCTGAAGATTGACAGCCTTGGAGACCCTGTGGGCAGTTCTCCTTG
>NW_006922734.1:235302-235835 GCF_000298275.1 Orycteropus afer afer | reverse complement strand
TCGTATTGCACTGGGCAGATCTGCTGCCAAGGACCTCTTTAAAGTTCTCCAAAGCAAGGGTGCCATTTTGAGGACTGACCTTTCCATCGCCTCGCATGCATGGGAAAGTGGACAAAATAAGGCATTCAAAGGAGGTGCTGGCTAAGGATATCGAATACACCATGGACTGCCAGAAGAGTAAGGCGTTAGTGCTGCAGTGGTTAACGCGCTCGTCTGCAGGACTAAGGTGTGACAGTGTGCTTCTGGGAAGGTTCACAGTCTCAGAAGCCCTGGGGGTGGCAGTTCCACTCTGGGTTACAGAGTGACTGTGAGTTGGAATTGATGTGACAGCCAAAGGTTTGGGTTTCTGTTTCTGGCCATCAGACTGAACAGATCTGTCTTAGAAAATGTAAAACCCGAATGCTCCTTAGACCTGACCATGGAGAGACTCCGGCTTACTGAGCGTTATGGACTGAATTGTGCTCCCCCTTATGCTGTAAATGCTCACCCTTATGCTCATGCACCTGGCCCACCCCCGGTACCTTTGCCTTATA
>NW_006922734.1:233061-234252 GCF_000298275.1 Orycteropus afer afer | reverse complement strand
TTCTAAAGACGTGTGGAAGGTCTTGGAAAATCGGCCTTGACTTTTGGGGGCCCTCTCAGGACCTGGCTTTCCAGTGAATTCTTTTACACTTTCAAGTGACTGATAAAAACAAAGCTCTACCAATTTTTCCAAAGCAGAGAAAAAGATGGAAAACTACCCAATTAATTTTTCTGAAGCTAGGCTCATATCAAAGTCTGCACAACGTGGCCGAGCACACACGCCGGCTGAACAGACCCTCATGAATACAGATGTGGGATCCTGATGGAAAAGCTAGCAAGGACATGCAGCATTGTCTCGTGGGAAAGGCTAGTCTGCAGCCACCAGCAGAGTTGATTCTGGCAATTGAAAGGCGGTGCATTCAGCAAAACAACAGTCACACAAATGAGTGGACGGAGGAAAACAAACTGATTAGACTCGCACATTTACACACTTGTCCTCACGTGTTTGCTGAGCAGTTATTACACGTCAGGGACTGCGCCAGCTGCTGGGGGCCCACGTGGTGGGTAAACAGAGTGTTAATTAAATCCAACTTGGCTGATTTATTTATAAAAAATCTCAGGAGGCTGGAAAGAGGTCTTAGTAGAGTAGGTGTCTGAGGCGTCAGCCATGGACGCGTGCTCCCTGAATGCTATCAACGCTTCCACTGGAATCAGGCAGAGGCCAGCGCTGGTCCAGGTGTGAGGGCCATGGAATCCCGATGCCCGGCAGGGGTGCGGGGGCCAGGAGAGGCTGGCGTTACCCAGGCCTGCTAAGGGTGTGCGTGGAGAAAGCTGGAAAGGACCACCACTGACAGAACCGTCTAGAAGTAATGTTGACCTCAGCAAACGCAAGACGGACCTCTAGCTGCCGGCTCCATAAAGCCTCCCATGTGTCCACGGGAGTCAGCCCCAAAGACAGTCCAGTGAGGAGTCCGATGACCAGCGCCGCAGCAGCGGAAGTCGAGGGAAAGACTGACAGCAGACGGGCTTTTCCCAGATGCAGGCGGACGGGGCTCTGTGGGGTCAGGGCTGCGGCAGCGGCAGGCACTGTGCCCAGGTCAGGGCCCTGAGTCCAGGCTCCCTTCTGGCAGAGGTGGAGGGAGCACCAAGGGGGTGTGGCCAGCGTGGGGGTGTGGTCATCACGGGGGTGTGGCTGGTGTGGGTGTGGCCAGCGTGGGGTGTGGTCACCATGGGGGTGTGGCCAGTGTGGGTG
>NW_006922734.1:206980-207975 GCF_000298275.1 Orycteropus afer afer | reverse complement strand
GCCGTCAGTTCCTAACAGCCCCTTAGCAGTGGGCTGCCCTAGGGCAGGGTGCTCCATTTCTAGGAGTCAGCTGCTTCATCTGTGAAGTTGTTGGTGGGACTGAACGAGAGGTGGGACCTTGAGCAGTGGCCGGCACAGATAAGGGCTCAGGAGGCTCGGATGTCCTGTAGCCATGCTAACGTTTTAAAGAAGAGTGTCTGTTTTATTTTTTTAATTTTAAGAGCTTATTTTACGTTCAACATTACGTGTACATTTAGTCTCTCTCCCCATTTGCCATGTCCAACCCTAACCCAGTTTCCTCCCTCCCTACCCTGCAACCTCTCCCCTGCCCCTCATCATCATGCACCCTTGTTTGTCCTGCATTTCCTCAGTTTGAATGTTGGTCCTCTGGTGTCCCGTGGTCTATTGCTCTAAGGGATGCATTATCATTGAGTGTGTGGGTGTGGCATGCTGGGTTGAGTGGTCTGCGTGTACATCTTGTTAACTATTGGGCTGAGAGCCCGCCCCGGGAGTGAGTTTTATTCCAGGCACAAAATGTACTCCAGGGCCATAGTATTGGGAGTCTCAGCAGACTTCATCTGACCAGTAATTCTGGTCATTATGAGTTTTTGGATTTTGTTCCATATTTTCTTCCCACTCTATCCAGGATCTCCAGATTTGATCCTTTCCTGAGTGGTGGCCGGGCACCATCTAGTTCTTCTGGTCTTGAGGGCCATTGTGTCTTAGGCTGATTGCTTCTAAATGCCCTTTTTTTTTGTTTTGTTTTGTTTTTGTTTTTTGCAGTCTTCTTCACTTCAGATGCTAGGAGACTGTTAGCTGCATCTTAGAAGCCACTTTTAAGACCCCAGTCACTACTCACCAATGTAGGATGTGAAGCAAGTCTTTTATGTACTTTGTTGGGCCAATTGAGTCTGGCGCCCCCCAGTACTATGGTCCTGAGACGTAGATCTATTGGATCTCTCCCACAGTGTCTGGTTGTTAAAGAACAGTGTTTG
>NW_006922734.1:203847-205510 GCF_000298275.1 Orycteropus afer afer | reverse complement strand
CGGGGCCCTGGAGGCCGTCGGTCCTGAGTCCTGCTCCCAGATCTCACAGGCACCTGCCTCAGTCTTCCCTTCTGCAAAATGGGAGCCTGTCTGAAGTGAAGCTCTGGAGGGCGTGTTTAAGGGGAATCCCCTTTGGGTTGTTGGGGGATAAGGGGTAATGTTTGGGGAACGGTTCACAAGAGTCTTGATAAATACAAAACAATGTTTTTTGTTTTTTAATTTTTTTATTGTGATGTGGGTGCACATTTACAAAGGAGATTCGTTTCACTCTCAACAGTTCATGCACATTTTGTTTCATGGCCCCGATTATAATCCCCAACCATGAAAAGCTCTCCTCCCTGTGACCAGCCCCTCCCTGTGACCACCCCTTCTTACCTAGGCATTCCTGTCTGTCCAGCTTGCAGTCCATGTGTCTCACGGCTGATTGATCGAAGGGGTGCATCTCCCTGGGGTAGGCATTCTCCTTGTCCATCTTTCTACCTCTGAGCTGAGAGAAAGAGGCAGTCCACGAAGTCCAGCTCCAGTCCTGAAGGGTAACCCGGGGCCGTAGTCTCAGGGGCTCCACGAGTCTCTATCCGACCAGTAAGTCTGGTCATTTTCATTTTTGTGTTTTTGAATTTTGTTCCACACTCTTCTTCCCACTCTATCCAGGATCTCCCATTCCGATCCATTTCTGAGTGGTTGGTTTTGGTAGCTGGACACCATCTAATTCTTCTGGTCTCAGGGTCGTGAAAGCTGAGGTCCCCAGGGTCCATCATATCTTTGGACTAATTGTTTCCAAGTGACTTTAATTGTCTTCACTCTTCTTTGCTCCAGAGGAGAGGAGACCAACAGTCACATCACACATGGCCACATGATAGCTTTTAAGACCCCAGTCACTACTCACCAAAGCAGGGTATAGAACAAGATTTTTATGGCCTATTTTGGGCCAATTGAGCACGGTGTCCCTCAAGACCACGGTCCAGAGCCCATGGGCCTTTTGACTCTCTCCCTTGAGGTGTTTGGCTGTCGTTGTGAAGCTACTCCAAGCTTGTCCCCTGTAACTTCTGTATTATACCTGGACATTACTGTAGCACATACACATATGTAAGCCCATCTCGAGACCAAGCTGGCCTTGGCCTTGGGTACATTCCTGCTCACCTACCTGCCCCTGATCTTCTCACCTGTCTGCACACCCACCCACAGCCTGGTGTCTGCTGCCACTGGTCACGCAGCAATGTGCATGGATTGGTATTTGCCTCTGTTGTCTGTAACTTTGTGCACATTTCTGCTTCCTCCTTCTCTCTATTCATAACCAGAGAAATACTGACTGATATGTTACTGGAAAACTTTAGGAACAGCCCTGAAACACTGTCTGATACACTGCTGGAACATGAGCCCCTCGGGTCAGAAGGCTCTCAGGATACGAGGGAGAAAGTGCCGCCTCATCAGAGTAGAACTGACCTTAATCGTATGGATAAATTCAAGCTTTCAGGACCTCCATCGGCTGACTTGGCATGATTCAAACTGAGGAGAAACAGCTGCAAACATCCATTAATAATCAGAACATGGAATGTACAATGTTTGAATCTAGGAAAATTGGAAGTTGTCAAAAATGAAATGGAACACATAAAGATTGACATCCTAGGCATTAGTGAGCTGAGATGGACTGGTTTGGGCCATT
>NW_006922734.1:200703-203082 GCF_000298275.1 Orycteropus afer afer | reverse complement strand
AGAAGATTTCAAAGAGCAGCTCGAGCAGACAAAGCCAATTACTATAATGAAATGTGCAAAGACCTGGAGTTAGAAAACCAAAAGGGAAGAACACACTCAGCATTTCTCAAGCTGAAAGACCTGAGGAAAAAATTTAAGCCTTGAGTTGCAATATTGAAAGATACTATGGCCAAAATATTGAATGATGCAGGAAACATCAAAAGAAGATGGAAGGAATACACAGAGTCATTGTACCAAAAAGACCTGGTCAATCATCCATTTCAGGAGGTGGAATATGTTCAAGAATCAATGGTATTGAAGGAAGAAGTTGAACTGCCCTGAAGGAATTGGTGAAGAACAAGGCTCCAGGAATTGACGGAATATCCATTGAGATGTTTCAACAAATGGATGCCCTGCTGGAGGCACTCACTCATTTATGTCAAGAGATTTGGAAGACAGCTACCTGGCCAACTGACTGGAAGAGATCCATAGTTGTACTCATTCCAAAGAAAGGTGATCCCACAGAATGTGGAAATTATCAAACAAAATCATTAATATTACATGCAAGTAAAATCTTACTGAAGAAAATTCAAAAACGTTTGCAGCAATATATTGACAGGGAACATCCAGAAATGCAAGCTGGATTTGAAAGAGGGTATGGAATGAGGGATATCATTGCTGATGTCAGATGGATCTTGGCTCAAAGTAAAGAATACCAGAAAGATGTTTACTTATATATTATTGATTATGCAAAGGTATTTGATTTTGTGGATCATAATAAATGATGGATAACATTGAGAAGAATGGGAATTCCAGAACACTTAATTGTACTCATGAGGAACCTGTGCATAGACCAGGAGGATGTCGTTCAAACGGAACAAGGGGACACTACATGGTTTAAAATCAGGAAGGGAGTGCATCAGGGTTGTATCCTTTCCCCACACTTATTCAATCTATATGCTGAGAAAATAATCCAAGAACCTGGACTATAAGAAGAAGAATGTGGCATCAGAATTGGAGGAAGGATCAGTAACAACCTGCAATATGATGACACAACTTTGCTTGCTGAAAGTGAGGACGACTTGAAGCACTTACTGATGAAGATTGAAGAATACAGTCTGCAGTATGGATTACGTCTCAAAGTAAAGAAAACTAAAATCCTCACAACTGGATCTTTAAGCAGCCTCACAATAAATGGAGAAAAGATTGAGGTTGTCAAAGACTTCACATTGTTTGGTTCTACAATCGATGCCAATGGAAGCAACAGTTAGGACATCAGATGATGTATAGCACTGGGCAAATCAGCTGCAAAGGACCTCTTTCAAGCGCTGAAGAGCAAAGATGTCTCCTTGGGGACTAAGGTGTTCCTGACACAGGCCATGGTGTTTTCAGTCACCTCATATGCATGTGAGATCTGGACAATGAATAAGGAAGACTGAAGAAGAGTTGATGCTTTTGAGTTGTGGTGCTGGCGAAGAATGCTGAAAGTACCATGGACTGCTAAAAGAACTAACAGATCTGTCTTGGAGGAAGTGCAGCCAGAATGCTCCTTGGAAGCAAGAATGGCCAGATTTCGCCTCACCTACCGTGGTCATGTTGTCAGAAGGGACCATTCTCTGGAGAAGGATGTCATGCTTGCTAAGGTGGATGGCTGACAAAGGAGGGGAAGGCCCTCAACAAGATGGATTGACACAGTGGCTGAGGCGATGGGCTCAAGTGTAGCAAAGATTGTGGATCTGGCGTGAGACCAGGCAGTGTTTCATTCTGCTGAGCATAGGGTCACTATGAGTGGGAAACAACTCGACAGCACCTAACAACAACACAAGGAAAGCCAATTAATACTTTGGTTGTTCAATTTACGCATCAACCACCAAAGCCAAAGATAAGGAAATTGAAGATTTTTACCAATTTCTGCAGCCTGAAATTGACTGAACATGCAATCAAGATGTGCTGATTATCACTGGTGATTGGAATGTAAAAGTTGGAAACAAAGAAGAATTACTGGTAGTTGGAAAATTTGGCCTTAGTGATAGAAATAACATTGGAGACTGCAGGATAACATTTTGCAAGACCAACCACTTATTCATTGCAAATACCTTTTTCAACAACACAAAAGGCAGCAATACATGTGGACTTCACCAGATGGAGTACACAGGAATCAGATTGACTACATCTGTGGCAAGAGGCAATGGAGAAGTTCAATATCTTCAGCCAAAACAAGGCCAAGAGCTGATTGTGGAACAGACCATCAACTACTCATATGGAAGTTCAAGTTGAAACTGAAGACAATTAAAACAAGTCCACAAGAGCCAAAATATGACCTTGATTATATCTCACCTGAATTTAGAGACCATCTGAAGAATAGATTTGATGCATTGAACACCAATGACTGAAAACCAG
>NW_006922734.1:189273-200568 GCF_000298275.1 Orycteropus afer afer | reverse complement strand
AGCCAATTACTGTAATGAAATGTGCAAAGACCTGGAGTTAGAAAACCAAAAGGGAAGAACATGCTCGGCATTTGTGAAGCTGAAAGAACTGAGGAAAAAATTTAAGCCTTGAGTTGCAATATTGAAAGATTCTATGGGCAAAATATTGAATGATGCAGGAAACATCAAAAGAGGATGGAAGGAATACACAGAGTCACTGTACCAAAGAGAACTGGTTGATGTTCATCCATTTCAGGAGATGGCATATGATCAAGAACCAACAATATTTAAGGAAGAAATCAATGGTGCACTGAAGGGAGTGGTGAAAAACAAGGCTCCAGGAATTGATGGGATCTTCAGCGAGATATTTTAACAAATGGATGTTGCACTGGAGACACTTATTTGGCTATGCCAAGAGATCTGGAAGACAGCTACCTGGCCAACTGACTGGAAGAGATCCATATTTCTACCCATTCCAAGAAAGGTGATTCCACAGAATGTGGAAATTATCGAACAATATCATTAATATTGTACACAAGTAAAATCTTACTTAGCCTTTAATTGTGCTCAACTGTACATGGACCAGGACACTGTTGTTCGAACAGAACAAGGGGACACTGTATGGTTTGCAATCAAGAAGGGAGTGTGTCAGAGTTGTATCCTTTCACTTATTCAACTTCTACGGTGAACAGATAATCTGAGAAGCTGGACTATATGTAGAAGAATGTGGCATCAGGATTGGAGGAATAATCATTAACAACCTACGATATGCAGATGACACAACTTTTCTTGTTGAGAGTGAGGATGACTTGAAGCACTTACTGATGAAGATTGAAGACTACAGCCTGCAGTATGGATTAAACCTCACCATAAAGAAAACAAAAATTCTCACAACTGGACCTATAAGCAACATCATGATAAATGGAGAAAAGATTGAAGTTGTCAAAGACTTCACATTGCTTGGTTGTCCAATCAACATCAATGGAAGCAGCAGTCAGGACATCAGATGACGTATAGCACTGGGTAAATTGGCTGCAAAGGACCTCTTTCAAGTGCTGAAGAACAAAGATGTCTCCTTGAGGACTAAGGTGTGCCTGACAACCATGCTATTTTCAATTGCCTCATATGCACGTGAGAGCTGGACAATCAATAAGGAAGACTGAAGAAGAGTTGATACTTTTGAGTCGTGGTGCTGGTGAAGAATGCTAAAAGTACCATGGACCACCAGAAGAGCTAACAAATCTGTCCTGGAAAAAGTGCAGCCAGAATGCTTCTTGGAAGTGAGAACGGCCAGACATCGTCTCACCTACTTTGGTCATGTTGTCAGAAGGAATCATTCCCTGGAGAAGGATGCCATGCTTAGTAAAGTGGAGGGTCAACGAAAGAGGGAAAGGCCCTCAATGAGATGGATTGACACAGTGACTGCCATGATGGGGCCAGGTGCAGCTGGGGTTGTGGAGCTGGCCCAGAACCGGGCAGTTTCGTTCTGCTGTACAGAGGGTCGCTGTGAGTTGGAGATGACACAATGGCACCTAACAGCAACAACCACCTTATCCCTATTGTCATTGTGAAGGCAAAGCAATGTTGTAGGAATGCTGATGAACAGGTACACGACATGTTGTGTTATTCATATTTTTAGAACAATGAAAAATCTTTAAAAAATATGAATGAAGATGATGAGTGAAGATAGTGATGAAGAGGATGGTGGTGATGAAGATGAGGATGAAGATGGTGATGATGAGGATGGTGATGATGAAGAGGATGGTGATGAAGATGAGGATGATGAAGATGGGGATGATGAAGAGGGTGATGAAGAGGATGGTGATGATGAAGAGGGGGATGAAGAGGATGGTGATGATGATGAAGAGGATGGTGATGATGAAGATGAGGATGATGAAGAGGGTGATGAAGAGGATGGTGATGATGAAGAGGATGGTGGTGATGACTGGACCGTGGTGAGCAAGACCCCAGCTCCCGTCCCAGGCTCCCAGTCTGCTGGGGGAGATGGCCCGGTGGCCCTGGAGTCTGTGCCCATCCCAGACAGCAGATGGCTGAGCCCAGGTTGGTACTGGGTGTTGGGGGAAAGTTCTGGAAGGTCCCTCCCGGGAGGGGTTAATCTCTGAAGACTGGATTGGCTAGGGATGAGCTGAATTTTGATGGAGTTTATTTAAAATGAATGGAAACAAATTTGGATTCACATTGAGTTGGATCGTTGTTGTTGTTGTTGTTAAGTGCCATCAAGTCGTTTCCAACTCATAGCGACACCATGCACAGCAGAACGAAACACTGCCAGATCCCGCGCCAGCCCCACAATCCCTGCTTTACTTGAGCCCATCATCGCAGCCACCGTGTCAATCCATCTCCTTGAAGGCCTCCCCCTCTTTCGTCGACCCTCCACCCTACCAAGCATGACATCCTTCTCCAGGGAATGGTCCCTTCTTACAACATGACCAAAATAGGTGAGACGAAGGAGTTGGATTGAACTGAACTAAATCAAAGTTGGATCAGCTGGCCTAAGTTGGTTGGACTGGAATTTGCTGAGCTGGGAACCTCGAGTGTGAATTCTGAATGTAAGAACCTTCCGGTCCTCAGAGCCTCTTGGCTGCCTGTCCCGGACGTGGCTCCTGGGGGCAGTCGTGGAGCCAGTGCTGCTTGCTTTCCTCCATGCCTTTCCTCCCACACTCTCACCCACCTTCTGCTGGACTGCAGAGGACCTTGGGGGTCAGTGAACCCCACACGTGACTGCCTGGATATGTATATGGGTGTGTGGGGTGCTGGGGGGGTGGGTTTGTGTATACGCACAGGCGTGTGCACCTGGGCTATATGCATGCTGGGTCAATAGTCACCCTCTGCTTGAATCTTCCCATAGATGGAGTTGTTGTTAATTGACATTGAGTGAGTTCCAACTCACCACGACCCCACGTTCAACAGAAGGAAACACTGCCTGGTCCTGCGCCAGCCCCACAATCCTTGCCGTGCTGAGCCCATCGTTGCAGCCACCGCGTCAACCTCATGGAGACCCTTCCTCTGTTTTGCTGTCCCTCCCTCTACTTGACTAAGCATGATGTCCCTCTCCAGGGACTGGTTCCTCCTGCTCTCATGTCCCACGTACCTGGGACCAAGCACCACCATCCTTGCTTCTAAGGAGCATCCTGGCTGCACTTGTTCCAAGACAGACTCGCTGGTTCTCCTGGCAGTCCGTGGTGGCTTCGGCATTCTTTGCCAACAGCACAATTCAAAGGCATCAACTCTCCTTTTGTCCTCCTTGCTCACGGTGCAGCTTTCACATGCACATGAGATGATTGAAAATACCACGGCTTGGGTCAGGCACACCTTAGTCCTCAAAGTTACGTCTTTGCTTTTGAACACTTTCAAGTGGTCTCTTGCAGCAGATTTTTGCCCAGTGCAATACGACGTCTGCTTTCTTGACTGCTGCTTCTGTGGTCATTGACTGTGGATCCAAGTACAGTGAGATCCCTGACAACTTCAGGCTTTGCTCTGTGTATGGAGATGTTGCTCATTGGTCCCGTTGGGAGGATTTCTGTTACTTTATGCTGAGGCGTAATGCACACTGAAGGCTCACTGCGCATCTGTGTCCCTGTTGTCCCTTCCCTGCTGGCTTTAGATCAGCTAGCTTAGGCTCCACACCTCCCACGACCACGGTAGAGCTCTGCCTGCTGGGGCACCTGGCCGGCGCCCTGGGGACCAAGATCCATCTGTACCCTCCGGGCAGCTCTCTGCCCTGTGGCTGCCGCAGCACACAGTGTCTCCGGGTGGCTCACCTCTGCTCACCACGGTTCTTGTCCAGGCAATTTCCTCTTTGAAGTGGGTGGGCAGAACACTGATGCTTGCCCCCAGGAAGCCTGGGAGGAGGAAGGAGATAAAGCCCTGAGCCCCCTGTAGCCAGGTGAGCACCCAAGTAGTCAGGTGAACACCCAGTGGCCAGGTGAGCCCGAGTGGCCAGGTGAGCACTTAATGGCCAGGTGAGTGTGGGGAAATCACAAGGTACTGATGCTTTGGCCTCTCCTCCTCTCCCAAGGTGGTCCTGTCCCACCCTCCATGAGCTCCCATGCTCTCCCCCACCCCGGGATGGTAGAGGACGTACCCAGACAGAAGGCCTGACTCTGACCACCGGGACCATCTCATCAGAGACCCACCTGGAAGGATCAGGACTCGGCCCAAGGCCAGGCCACTGTCCTCACCGCTGCCCGCCCAGAGCCCCCTCCTCTACAGATCAGTGCCTCGCCAGGTTGCTATAGAAACAGGAGAGCCTCTGAAGTTTGCAGCCTTGGAAACCTAGGCCCCGCCTTGCCAGCGTGTCTTTCCCCCTTGCCAAGGCGGCACCAGGCACTGACACGCTGGGCACACCTGTCTCCTCCAAATGCCCCCACCCAGGGAGCACCTGGTACCCCTAGGAAGCTCGTTCACAGGTGACAAAGTGGTCCAGAGATGGCCAGTGCTTGGCCCACAGCCACACAGCACCTGGGAGGCAGGGCAGGTCCTGGAGCTCACTCTCCTGGCTGCAGAGCCTGAGGGGTCTCTGGGTCACACACCGAGGGCCTCCCTGGCCAGAGGGCTCCCGGGACCAAGCCTCCCAGGACAAGTGCAAGGACCAGCCATTTGGGGGGCAAGGACTCTGCCACTGACTCCCCTCCCCATCCCGACTGGCTGTGAGACTCGGGGTGAATCTCTCAATTCTGGACCTCGGTCTCCCCACCTACAAAATGAGAGGACAAGGGGCTTGGAGGTCCTGTGACAATGTGAGGACCCCCACAATGCACAATTATCCTAGGACACCCTCCAGTGCCACCAGTGGCTCTCGGGAGCCGGTCAGCACCCAGTCACCCCTGTGTGGGACCCTGCCCCTGGGCCCTGAGAGGGTTCCAGCTCCAGGAGGGGCCGAGGCTGCGGGGCACAGCAGAGACCAGTGGGACAGGGGACAGGCCAAGAGCAGAGTGTCTGTGTGCCTGTGTGTGTGACCGTCTGTGTTGTACCCGTGTGGGTCTGCTTGTGTGTGTGTATCTACGTGTGTGTTTATCTGTGTTGTGTTTTTATATCTGTGTGTGTCTATGTGTGTATCTGTGCCTGTGTGTGTATCTGTCCATGTGTGTATATCTGTGTGTGTCCATGTATGTATATCTGTACATGTCTATCTATGTGTGTGTCTGTACTTGTCTGTGTGTATCTGTCCATGTGTGTATATCTGTGTATGTCCGTCTGTGTATGTCTGTGTTTGTCTCTGTGTGTATATCTGTGTGTGTCTATGTGTGCATCTGTACCTGTGTGTGTACCTGTCTCTGTGTGTATATCTGTGTGTGAGTCCATGTGTGTATATCTGTGTGTGTCTATCTATGTGTGTGTCTATACTGTCTGTGTGCATCTGTCCGTGTGTGTATGTCTGTGTGTGTCTGTACCTGTGTGTATCTTCCATGTGTATAGTCTCTGTCCCTGTGTATATCTCTCCGTGTGCCTGTGTTTATCTCTGTGTGTGTCCCTCTGTGACGTGTTTATGTATGTGTGTATCTCTGTGTGTCTCTGTGTGTGTATAACTGTCTGTGTGTATCTGTCCATGTGTATATCTGTGTGTGTCTTTGTACCTGTGTACGTCTGTGTGTGCCCATGTCTGTCTGTGCCTCCTTGTGTGTGACTGTGTCTCCTTGTGTGTGTGCCTGTGTGTGTGTCTGTGTTTCTGTGTGTCTCTCTGTATGTGTATGTGTGTGTCTCTGTGTGTGAGAATGTGTGTGTCTGTGTATGTGTCTGTGTCTCTCTGTGTCTGTATGCCTGTCTCTCTGTGTATATGTATGTGTCTATGTCTCTCTGTGTCTCTCTGTGTGTGTCTCTGTGTATGTCTATGTGTGTGTGTCTCTGTGTGTGTGTGTGTCTGTGTGTGTGGCGAGAGATCCGCTTCCTGCTCACCCAACCTAGCCAGCTCCTCTCCTTGTTGCGGGGACCCTCCTAGGCCGGATGGGGAAGGACAAGCAGGCTGGGGGGCCTGGCTGGGAGGTTGAGACCCCATGCTCCCTGTGCTGGACCCCCGAGCCTCCTGGCCCATCGGGCAGCATCCTGGGTTCCTGCTGCCCAGCCTCGGGGCTGCAGCCAGGCCTGGCCACCGTGAGTGATGGAGAAGGAGGGTAACACCCTGGGGAAAGACTTCCTTCTCTTTTCTTCTTTCCCTGTTGTTTTTCCAGAGAAGCCTGTGGTTTGCAGACCTGCTGAATCAGCAGCAGGATTCCCGGAGTCAGGGCGTCCGGACGAGATCTGGGCCTAGGACAGGAAATCCCGGGAGGCAGATTGCAGCGTGATTTTGGGGAAAAGCAGGTCACAGTAAGAGCTGCCCCGGGAGGCATGCTGCTTGGGGACGGGCACTGACCCCGGGTGAGTGAGTCAGGACCCTGCCTGGTCAGGAGTGGGTTTGGGCTCAGAGACAGTGGTGAGCGCTTGTCTGGGACGACCCTGCCTGGGCGGGTGGGGGTGACAGGCTCGGACGGCCCTGGCAGCAGGGCGGCCGGCAGCCTCGGGGCTCCTGGTGTTGGTCCTTCTGCGCCCTCATCCCCAGGGGCGTCTGCCTGGGCTGTGGCTGCTCCCGTTCCGACCATGGACTCGACTGGGCAGGAAGCCTGCGGAGCTGAGGTGGACGCACCGGCCTCCTGGTGGCCTCAGGGTGGGTCTGCATCCTGGCCGCTTCCAGCCCTCGGCGGCACCTGCCCGGGTGGCCATGCTCCGCTCCCTGACCTGTCCTTCGGCTCATTCCTCTTCCTGCTCCTGCTGCCTAGACCCGTCTGCCCCTCCTCAGCCTCTTTCCAGCTCCCTGTCCTCTGTGCACCTCGAGTGGGCTTGTCCCCAGGGCCTGGCCTTTGCTCCCTGCATCCCCAGCCACCTCACCCTCCATGGATACGCTGAGGACCCACCTCCCACCTCCAGCACTGACCACAGCCCAGAGCTTCAGACCATGTGCCCACCTGCCTCCCCACAGCCTCCTGAGAGGACTTGCTGGCATGTGACACACACGCAAACATACACTCATGCACACACTCACACACGTGCACATATGCACAGACATGCCTAGACAACATATGTGCATTGTGTACATATGCACAAGTGCAGCAAATGAAACACACACATGTAAACATACATAGCACACACATACCCTGACACATGGGCATGCACACACAACACACATGCACATTGCATGCACACGCACAGCACTCACAGGGTCAAGGCCTGGGTGACTGCTCTGGGGTTTCCTTGCTGCATGGCTATTAATGAGGATGTGGGAGGGGTGGGGAGAGCCAGGCAGAGAGACAAAAGAAGACAGTGATAAAAGATCCTGAGGGGCCCAGCTAGTGCGTGTGCACGTGCGTGTGCGCGTGTGCATGCGTATGCGTGTGCACGTGCATGCAGGAGTGACTGACGGTAGGCAGGTGTTAAAATGAGGGCTCCAAGCCGCTGTCAAAAACCAGTCTGCGAGGAGGCGGGCTTCAGAGAGAAGCGAGGCGCTCGTCAGGAGGGCAGAGGAGGTGGGCTGGGTGGCCCCGGCACCCTCCACCTGCTGGCTCAGGAGCTCGGAGGCTCCGCCCTAATTAGCGACAGTAGGGAGAGGCCACGCCTCTGCAAGGAGCATGCGCGCTGGCCATTCGCTGAGACGGTCTGCGGGAGGTCTTCAGACGCTTCGGGTGCCTCCGGTGCGCGCAGTGCTCTCGGCCCCACGGCTGCCCTGGGAGAGGTCCCGGTGGTCTCTTCCACTCCCCCGCGCTCCCCTCTGGGCTGCTGTGCCCCCTTGCCCCTCTGCCTTATCCAGGCTCAGCTCAGATGCCCCCTCCTCCAGGCAGGAGTGGACGCTCCCGGAACTGGTGAAGTCGAAGCATTGGGATCCCCTCCTGGCACGACCGCTCTTCCGAGGGCCAGTGCCCAGCCCCAGGCAGGGTGGGGAGTCCGGTCTTTCCCAGGCTGGGCAATGTGGGGCGGCCTGCCTGCCGGCCGCCGGGGCCACTTTCCCCTCCTCTGTCCGCCAGCCCCTCTCTCACACCTGCTGCTGGTCAGACACTCAGAGCAGCGCCTTGGACGCCCATGCCTGCATCCCAGGAGGCCGTCTTAAAATCAGCTCCCTCTGTGGTTTCCCGGGTCCGCTGGGCTTCACCATATCATTCAGGAGGTCTTGCCAGCCTTTTTCTGAGTGTGTCTGCCCCTCCACTGGGGGAGGCAGTGTGTCTAGAGCCCCCTGGGGTATGCCTCTGCCCCGGTATGTGGCCTGGCCCAGGTCAGGGATTCAGGGAACGTTTCTGAATAGAATCTGAAGTCAATACCTCGGTGGTGGCGGATGGAGGCCAGCTCTGGGATTCCCGGGCGGCCAGGGTGCTGCCTCTAGCAGGGTCTGGGTGGACAGGTGGGTGTCTAGACAGTCTCTCGGCCAGCTCATGGCATGGACCATCCTGGGACTGGAACTGCCAGCTCCTCCAGGCGTCACCGGGCCCCAAGTGCAGCGGCTGTGCAGAGAGCCTCATGCTGTGTCTGATGAGGCCAGGCGCTTTCTGGCAACTGCTTATCAGCGAAGGGCCATGGCTCTGCTTCACGCTGTGTCCTCGAGCCCCCTTCCTGTTTGAGAACCGCTTGTCAATCAGAAGCCGCAGATCTGTCCACAGGCAGAGCGCTGGCTCTCGGACCGTCTGAATTCAAACCAAGGATGCAGAAAAGCTTTTCCCTCGGTGTAGGGCATTGCCACTACCCACCCCGACCCGAGACCTCCCTTGGCTGTCTCCTGAGGGTGGGAACCTCAGCCTACGACTCGGGAATGTGCATTTTAGGCCCAGCTCAGCCCGTGTGGTGGTTTGTACTCTATTGGAAAGTCGCTCTGGATCCCAGGGAGCAAACGGGGCTGGCTCACCTCCTGGGCCTCTCTGATTGATTGGTGTGGGCTGCCTGGAGAAAGAGCCAGCTAGTGATCGATTAGTGATGTCTGCTGCGGGCAGAGGATAAAGTCACATTGGCTCCTGGCGATGCATCCGTAGGCTCTAGTTGTAAGCAACAGGGAACGCAGACGAGAAGGGGGTGCGTGGCCTGGAGCCAGGGCTGGGATGCGGGAAGGGCACCCGGAAAGACCCGCCCTGCCCACCTCTTGGGCTGTCAGGAATTTGCTCATTCTTCTTTTCCAGTACCCTGACCTCATCCTTCTCATGCCCAGACCAGTGAGGGGGGACCCGGCCACCCAGCACCATGAAGATCACAAGCCCCTGGCCCAGTGAGGCTCGGTGAAGTGCACTCCTCTCTCCTTTGATTCTAAAATCCCAGGGAGGGCTCTGATTGGCTGCCCAGGTTGGGCGGGCGTCAGCTTCTGGTCCAGTCATGGTGGCTTTGGGAAGACAAGGGCCCACCGTCCGTGGTGGTGCTTGGCTCTTCCTGCTGGGGGGAGGGGACACTGGGGGAGAGAGGGGACAGCACAGTAGATGCCTTAGGCCACGGTACCAGTTACCTGTCACCAACTCCAGCTCACAGCTCCCTCGCGCGTGTCAGAGGAGAGCCGTGCTCTGAGGGTCTGCACTGGCTGAGTTTTCAGAAGTCGGTTACCAGACCTTTCTTCCACAGAAGCTCAGGTGGACTTGAGCCCCCAGACCTTGGGCTGGCGGCCGAGCACGTTAACCACTTGCACGGTGGTGTCAGCTGCCGTGCAGTCTGCTCTGACCCCCAGCGGTCTCATGAGTAACAAAACGCAACGCTGCCCTGTCCTGCCATCTTCATGGTCATTGGTGTGCTGGTGTCCACGTGGTCCCTGCTGTGTGAGCCCATCTCAGGAAGGGTGGACAGGGTCGGGGAAGCCCTGAAAATGTCTCGTCCGCCTCTCAGAATCCAGGCATCTGGAAATGGGGGAGGGGCCGGTTCCCAACAGAGGGGCCCATAAAGGAAGACATGAGGGGACAGGACCCAGAGGGGTCGGTGAGAATGAAGGCCTTGGATGCCAAGGGATGAGTTCTCTGTGGCTGCTGTAACAAGAGACCTCACATGTCACGGCTTAAACAGCACACATCGTTCTCTGACCATTGTGGAGGTCCGAAGCCAGCAAGACAGGGGTCTCCCTGGGCCAGAGACAAGGTGTCGGCAGGCTGGCTCCCTCTGGATGCTCCGGGAGAACCTGTTTCCTTCCGTATTCCTGGGCTCGTGGTCTCCATCCACAAAGCCAGCCCTTCTCTGGTTCTAACACCTGTCCCTCCCTCTTCCACTTTTAGGGGTTCTTGGGATCACGTGGGGTTGCAGGAGTCAGAGTCAACTGGGCAGCAGTGAGGTGGGTTGGCAGTCTGTGGTTGTGTTGGGCCCTGCTGACAATCCAAGATCAAACCAAGGAACCCAAGGCGGGGCTGCGAGGCCCCTTGAGCTCACGTGGACCCCATCCCGTGTGTGTGGGGGAACCGTGCTCCGTGGGATTTTCAGTGGCTGTGACCTTTGGGCAGCCGACGGCCAGGCCTTTGTTTTGAGGGACCTTTGGTGGACTGGAACCTGCAGACTTTCCGTTGGTAGCCTAGCACTGAACCGCTTCTCCACCCAGGCTGCCCTCCCTGTTAAAGTCAGCTGAGGAGCGGCCTAGATTCCATCTGCGACCTCAATCCTCCTTTTCCTGTAAACTAATGTACTTGTAGTTTCCAGCGATTAGGTTTGGGGTGTTTGGGGAGTTGAGGGCAGTGGGGAGCACCTTGAAGACAGAGGCTCCCAAAGGCCGGTGAACAGAAGTCCCTGCACGTTAACATGTAGGTCCAAGCACCGCGGCTTGGTTCTGGCTCAGGAGACTAGGGCAGGGCCCAGGAATGCGCATTTTAGCAAGTGTGTCTGTGCAGCTGGGGCAGGGAGCCCACTCATACACACACACACACACACACACACACACACCCTGAGAAAAACAGTTCTCGGCAGTGGGGAGCCGTGGAGGGCTTCAGAGCAGGGGAGGGGTGTGTGGGGAGACCTCCGGGTGACCATCTCTGGAGGGTGAGGGCCAGCGGCCCAGCAGCCGAGGGTCTAGTGGGAGAGACCCACCAGGACACAGACCCCAATCGCAGCACACAGGGAGAGTGTGGTTGATCTCCAGCCTCCGTGCCCCTCCCCAGGCCCTGCCTCTCTCAGCACCCCCACCACCATGCACACACCACAAGGCTAGCTGGGGCCTTGATCCCTGGATCTTTGAGGCTGTACTTAGTTTCCGTGGAATGGATTCCCACTCACAGAGGCCCTATGTGTACAGAGCAGAGCTGCCCCACGGGGTGTTCCAGGCTGGGACCGTTCAGTAGCTCATCACCAGGCCTGACCCCTGAGGCGGATTCGAACCACCAACCTCTC
>NW_006922734.1:178185-188363 GCF_000298275.1 Orycteropus afer afer | reverse complement strand
GTTCTCGGCAGCCGTTTTACAGAAGCTGCTCTCCGGGCCTTTCTTACGCGGGCCACTGGGTGGATTGGCGCCACCGGCAGCTTGGTTAGCAGTCGATCGTTCGTGCCACAGGGGACCTAAGGTGCTCACTATGCACTCATTCATGAATGCGTTTCTTTTCTGAAGTGCCAGAGCTGGGCACTTTGCAGGGGGCCCTGGTTCCAATCAGGCTCTGCAGACGCCCACCCACACGCCTCCTGCCTCCCCTTCCGGCCGGGGCTGTCCTGGCCAGCACCTTCTCTCCACGGGCTGGGTGCTGGCGTCAGGGCTGTGTCTGCAGGATTCCTGCGAGGCCGCTGGCCTGGGAGAGCCCACGGTATGGTGCCTTGTCCCGTGTTCCCAGGGTGGACTGGGCTGCTGCTCACTGGGTCCCTCAGAAATAGAGCCCCCGAGGACAGGGGCTGGCTGCCTCGGGGCCGGAGCACATCTGCTCCTAAGACCACGGCTGAGAAAAGCGCAGGGAGACGGCCAGACGCCTGGGGCTGCGTCCAGCCTGGCCTCCACTGATGCGCCCCGGGGGCCAGGCTTCCTCCTCCCTGGGACTCAGTTTTCCCTCCTTTACAATGGGCACCAAGATCTCTACCTGCGCATACTGCCAGGGGCAAAAGAGCCAAGCCACATTGACTCCTCCACGCTGGGACCACCGAGCCTCCTCCACCTTTACGGCCCAGGGCTCGGAGGCTGGCGCAGAGGGCCTCTCCACCACCCCCTTCTGTCTCCTGCTGACACTCAGTGCAGGGTGCTGCCGGGGCAACCATGGAGTTCCAGACCCAGACCAGGACGGAGCCTTGTGCGGTCCCGCGAGCATCCTCAAGGCGGCAGTGGGGAGTGTTCTGGTGGGCACCCAGGGTGGCGGCCTGGGGCCGAGAACAGCCACTGCGTGGAGTGAGTGCTGTGAGGTAGACAAGGAGTGAGAAGTGCAGCCTCCCGATGGCCACGCAAGCTGCAGGCAGTCAGGCCCGCCACACCCTGAGGGTGGCCTGAACGGAGTGCCTGAGGACGGAAGGCCTGCCCCTGGGGATGGAAGCCCCGCCCCTCAGGACGGAAGCCCTGCCCCTGAGGACAGAAACCTCACCCCTGAGGATGGAAGCCCCACCCTTGAGAACAGAAGTCCCGCCCCTGAGGACAGAAGCCCCGCCCCTCAGGACAGAAGCCCTGCCCCTGAGAACAGAAACCTCACCCCTGAGGATAGAAGCCCCACCCCTGAGAACAGAAGCCCCACCCCTCAGGACAGAAGCCCTGCCCCTGAGAACAGAAACCTCACCCCTGAGGATAGAAGCCCCACCCTTGAGAACAGAAGCCCCGCCCCTGAGGACAGAAGCCCCGCCCCTCAGGACAGAAGCCCTGCCCCTGAGAACAGAAACCTCACCCCTGAGGATAGAAGCCCCACCCCTGAGAACAAAAGCCCCGCCCCTGAGGACAGAAGCCCCACCCCTCAGGACAGAAACCCTGCCCCTGAGAACAGAAACCTCACCCCTGAGGATGGAAGCCCCGCCCCTGAGAACAGAAGCCCCGCCCCTGGGGATGGACCCCCACCCCCACCCTAAGGATGGAAGCCACATCTGCTGATACTGTGTGGCTTTTCCAAGGTCCGAGGAAAAGAGACCCAGATCCCGCCCCAGTCGACTTACCTGAATTTTCATTCCACCCAAGTCCCCCACCCTGGGGTTTCCATAATTATCGTTTCCTAACCTAATTACAGGAGCTCTGGTGGCATAGTGCCTAAGGCATCTGACTGCTAACCAGAGGCTGGAGGTTCAAACCCACCAGTGACTCCTCAGAGGGAAGGTTAGTCAGTCTACTTCTGTAGAGATACCACCTTGGAAACCGAAGGAGAGGGGTCACTATGAGTCAGATCCAACTTGACGGTAGGGAGTTTTTTTGTTTTTCTTTTTTTAACCTAATTACATAGGACCCCTAGTGGTGCAGTGGTTAAGTGCTTGGCTGCCAGCTGAAAGGTGTGTGGTTCAAGCCCACAGCTCCTCCCTGGAAGAAAGGACCCAGAGACCTATTCCCGTAATGACTTCAGCTTAGAAAACCCTACGTTGTTGTTGTTGTTGTTATGTGCCCTCCAGTCAGACCCTACTCACAGCGCCCCCTCCTTGGGTTTCTCAGGCAGTATCTCTATGGAAGTAGATTGCCCAGCCTTCCTTCTGAGGAGCGTGGGGCCAGTCAACTCTGACCTATAATGTTGCTATGGGTGGGAGTCAAGTCGGGGCCACTGGTTTGGTTTTTATCGGATGTGACCTAATTACGGAGCCCCGTGCTCGTTCTGGGGGTGTCTGCAGCCCCTCTTTGCCAGCAACTGCTGCAGAAGGCAGCTGGCCCAGGAGCCAGGGCCGGAGGGTGCCACTCAGAAGGCAGCTGGGCCAGGATGAGGCTCTCTGCTCTGCTGGCTCCGGCTGTGTGACCTGGACATGTGCCTCAACCTCTCTGAGCCTTGCTGTCCTCCTCCACTCAATAGGACGATGGTAACAGCGTCGTTACTCACTGGGTGTGAGGACTGGATGAGAGAAAGCAGTGCCCCAGGAGGAGGGGGCTTCCCGCGGACCACCACCCCCGTGGAAGCAAGTGTGTCCACCACACCCAGGTGGCCAGACACTGGTGGCTCTGAAAAGGCTTTGGACTGACATGCTTGTTAATGAGAGTCTTAAGTTGAGGCTCAGTCACTTGGGGTAATCCTGACGAGGGGTCCGTGGGCTCGCGGGCATCGGCTGGCGGGAAGGGTGGCCACTGCCATCATCCGTGTCACTGACCCGGTGACAGGGCCTTGCTGAGCCTTACTGCCTTGTCTACGGAGTGAGTCTCAGTTCGCAATGGCTCCCTGGAGCTGCCCAGCCTGTTGAACGATGCTGCGGTCAGGGGGCCATGTGATCAGGGGCTCGGTGGGCAGGCAGAGAGAGCGGGCGAGGGGCGTCGGCCGGGGAGCCACTCCTTCCACTCTGCTCGTCCTTCCCCCCACCCTGTCCCCTCCAAGCCTCGGTGTCAGCTTCAGTTCAGTGAAACGAGGCCATGTTGAGATCCAGACCCCCCACCCCTGGGCCACCAAGGCCACCTGGCTGCATTCGGGGCCGCTTGGCCCATAGGAGGGGGGGTGGCCCCCCTGCTGTCGCCACGTCAAGCCCCCTCCTCACCTGCCCCTCTGCCAGCTCTGGGGTCACAGGGCCGCCAAGCCCCAGGACCACCTCCAGTCCTGCCAGTCGTTCCCGCCATAAGCATTCTCCCATCTCTTGGAAGTTGGAGGCTTTCTCCCTCCTCGGACACCCCTCTGTCATAGAGGCTCTCCCAGAATGCCCTTCTCTGCTGCTTTGTGGTCCCATCTAACTGGGACCCTGTCGGGCCCGTTTCTCCCCAGCAGGCCCTGCTCACTGGCCTGTGCCAGGGCACACCCGTTCCTGCCTCTGCGACTTTGCTCACCCCTGTGCAGGCTGAGTCCACCCCACCCCCTGCCTGCTCCCTCGAGTTTCTCTCACCTGGACCAATGCTGCCTCCACCAGGCAGACCTCCAGGCCTGCCCTAGGCCTCTGAGACCTCTTGCCTTTGAGGCCTGTAACTGACCCTCATGTCATTGTCACTGAGCCAGCTGACTGTCACATGGTCCTCAGTCCAGGCAATGGCCGGGAACTGGAAGCTGGGGGCCTGGCCCTGCCCGGGCTGCTCGCTGCCTGGGCCTTGCTTCTGGCTCAGCCTGTCTGTTCCCTCAAACTGGGTACTCCAGGGTTGGGCCCCACTGCAACGGGCCGCCAGCGTGCTACTCGGCCGGCCCGCTCACCCAGGCAGTGAGAACAGAGCAGCCCTGTTGTGCAGGCTGCAGGCTTGTTACAGCCGACAGGGCCGTGCACAGGGCAGCCCAAAGCCCAGGACAGACCCAGCGTGCAGCGCCAGGCACCTGCCTCGCCTGCCTGCACCCATTCCCAGCCTGCAGACATCAACCCGCTTTCCTCTCAGCGGCTGTGAGGGGTTTGATCGGGGCGCAGCAGAGAGCTTGGGGGCTCTGCTTGGCACTACAGGGAGACGTGCCCAGAGCTGGGTTCGAATCCCAGCCCCACCCCTGCCTCACGGGCCCGATGAGGTGCCAGCCGCACTGTTGGGCTCATTCCTGCCTCGTCCCAGTGCCTTCTCCACATTGAGCCTCAGTTTCCCTCCCTGCACCACAAAGGGGAGTGTGTGGGCAGAGCACAGAGATGCAGGGGCCCAGAGAGGGCGGGGCTGCTCCGAGGGCACAAAGCAGGTCCCCGCGACTCTGGCCTTCCGCCAGCTGGGCCAGGAATGCCAGTGTCTGCAGCCCAGCCCCTTGTCCCCGGGGTCCCAGCTCAGGGCGGCCACTTTCTCATCTAGGGGCCCTCGCCTTCAGCCCCTGCATGTAGCACCCACTGCTGGTAACCGTCAGGTCACCTCTGACGCCCGGGGACACATGCACAGCCAGATGAACGCTGTCTGCTTGTGTGTGATCTTCCCGGTTGGCACCATGCCCGGTCCACTATACCACACACAGCACCTGGCAGAGCACATTGGTGCCTTTTTCCTCAGCTGACCCTCCCACCAGCTCCTGGAGGCAGGGACGGTTGTGCCATGTCACAGAAAACGGGGTCCAGGGAGCAAGTTCACAGCAGGTCTGCTGGAGCCAAAATCCTGTCCTCTGGGCCTCTGCCCCCCACTTCCCTCTTCCTGTGGCCTGAAGGAGGCAGGGAGGGTCTGAATCCATGCCTGAGTGTGTGAGTGTGCGAACATGAGGAGGGAGTGAGTGTGTGCTGGGGGAGGGAGAACGGTTCCCTGAACCCCTGAGCCCACCTCGAATGCGGAGCTGGTTATTTTGACCCAAACTTGAACTCCACACTTTCCAGTTCAATAGCTTCGGTTTTTTTAAAAAATGTTTCCTGAGTTTGGAGGACAACAAACCAACAAAGGACCTTGGAAGCTCTCTGGAACGGCCCAGGGCGGTCTTGGACGGCGCACAGTCGCTGGCAAATCAGAAACAAATGGTCCTTCCGACTCTCAGATTCCACGCGGCTTCAAATAGAAAGTCAGACATAAATCTTCCCGGAAGGGTGGAATGTGGGTGCGGGCGCCCCTGCACAGGGCTTCCTGCCTTTGGGGCTGCCCTCCACAGAGACCCTAGTGGATGGCTCTTGACTGTCGTTCCTGGTCTGGGGAGCATGGAGGCCAGTACATCAGCCCCCCATGAATGGTGCTGGCTAACTGACTGGGTGCCACCCAACATTCCAGTGCCCCTGAGAAGGGGCGTCACTGCCCTATTGCATGGGTGATGACTGGGTCCCGAGAGACACATCTTTAAATGGTGAAGCCAGGATTAGACCCCGTGACTCCAAGGCCTCGGCTCATCCCTGTGCCCACAAGGCCTGGCCCAGCAGTGCCCTTGCTTGAGCTGGGTGGACTTCCTGCAAGTCCCGGAAGGCTCACGCTCCCGCCGGCCATGAAATGTTTGCAAAGCCCGTGCCCTCTGACGAACTCTGTCCTCTGTCCTTCCCTCGAGTCTAGCTAGAGCTCTGGAGAGCAGAGTGTGAGTGCTGACAGTGCATTTGGGAGGTACAGCGTCCGGGCTGCAAGAGGGACAGAGGGCAGCAGGCCCCAGGCTGCATCCCTGTGCTGCCCGCTGCTTCCGACAAGACGCCAAGAGCCGCCAGGGTTCCTCTCGGGCCCATCCACGTGGTCACGAGTGATAAGTCAAGCTTTCTGAGTAAACCATGCTTGAAACTGTGCTTTGGGACAGAAGGAGGGAGGGAAGGATCTTTGCCCGCCGCCCCTCCGTCGCCCGTGACCCCGGGTCAAAGTTCCGTCCTTGGGGAGTCAGCTCCCCGCCCTGCAGGCTTGCATCAGCGGCCCTTTGGCAGATGCTTCGGAAACCGTCCCTGTGCACCGTGGCTCGGCCCTTTGCCCCGATCTGGACTTGAGGGGGGCCCCCGAGTCTCCGGGGCGTGAGACTAGTAACCCCAGGCCATGAAGCCGCGGGAGCTGGCAGGCAGTGGGAGCAGCAAGGCGGAGCAGAGCTGACGAGGGTCTGGAGACAGGGACGTGAGAAACAAGACGCAAACCCAGTGCTGCCTAGCCGCCTGGTGGCGACCGTGGGCCACCGGAGACCTGGGCTCCGCAGGGTTTTCCAGGGCTGGTTCTGGGGGTAGAGTCAGATCTTTCTTCTCGAGTGTCTGCGGATGGACTTGTACTGCCCACCCTTCGGTTAGCAGCCGGGTGCCTTAGCCATTGGCACCACCTCCGGACTCCAGACAGACGGACAGACAGAGATGAACAGAGAGGCAGCCGACCCAGACAGACTGATAGACGGACAGACAGAGGTTGCAGCGCTTGACCAGTTACCGTCAGACTGACTCTCGCTCATGCGAGTCAGGGGAAAACCGGGCTCCTCCGTTCCCAATGGCTGGTTTCTCTGAAGTCGGTCCCCGGACTTGTCTTCTGAGCCGCGTCTGATGGATTTGAACCCCACAGCTGAGTGTGTTAGCCGTTTGCACCTGACCCAGGGGCTCAGGGCTGACAGAGGTGATTCCTGCCCAAGCACCAGGTCAGCTACATCGCAGCTGCCCCGGAGCCAGGATCTGGCCACGAGGAGGCTGTCTGCTGGCCCAGCGTCTCCCCGGCCCCAGGCCGCGGCCCCAGCACCCATTGCTCTGGGTTTGCGCAGCATGCCGTCCCTGCCCTTGGCTTGCAGATAGTAACCCTCAACTGGGTGGCTGGCTGACTGACCATGGGAGCGATCTTCCCAGGAGTCACTCTGGGCCAAGACTCCTGTTTATGAGCTTGTCGCCCGCCATTCCCTGCGGAGTTTGGCTAAAGTCCCACTTCTCAGCCCAACAGGATATCACTGCGTGACGTATCCCCACACAACCCATGCCTGGGGCATGCATGCCCTCAGGCGCACACCACCTACACATGCGGTGGGGAAGGGACTTAGAGGCGGGTCCACACAGACCCCGCTGTCTGATGTCTGGGCTGTAACCGTGAAGGAATGGAGTTCCCTTGCTAAGCCTTGGCTTCCATTCTGTAACCGTGCCTGTGGAGATGAAGCCCCCACCGTGCCCAGTTATAGACAGCCCCCCAACACACACACCATTCTCTTTCAGAAAGGAGGCACGGTCTCCCCACAATCCCAGTCCCCACAAAACCTCTCTGTCCAGGTTCCTCTCAATGCCTTCATTTTGAACAAAAGAGTGGGTTGGGGAAGTCTCAGCCTGAGATAACCCCAAACAGCAGGGTTGTGATGCTTCGAGAGCTTGTCTGAATGAACCGGTACAAACAGACTTGACACCTAGGGAGCCATTCTTGCGAAGATGTGTCCTGAGGATGCGGTGTTGGGGGAGCAGTGGCACGCACATCAATGATGTTGGGAAGGTCACTGATGCACGCGAAGGAGAAGACCTGCAGGGGCCATTGTTCATCCCTCCGACTCCTCCTCTAGGCTTCCCCCAGGAGAGGGAGACCGCTGGAAGCCTGAGGGGCTGCTCCCTGAATGTGTGTGCAGAGGTGGGTCCACCTGGCCCAAGGGGTGGACTGTGGCAGTCACGGGACAGGCAGCTGGGAGGAAGTGGCTGGCTGATGGCCTCCTGCTGGTGAATATTCAGGTCCACTGTGGCTTTGGGGCCAAAGGCATGATCTCCTTGGACACAACAGCCAATAACTGAGCCAGGGCCAAGGGCTTGAGGGTCTGGCTCCTTTTGCCAAACACGGGACCCTAGTGACCAGCCACCTTGCACTGGGGCTTCCCTTTGGGCTGCAGAGACTTTTACAGGGCCACTCTGTGGTTGGAAAGCCCCTGCTCAATCCTGCCATCGCAGCAGCCCCTGACTCTGGTGACCCCCAGGAAAAATGGAACGAAACACTGCCCGGTCCTGCACCACCCCCATGGTCCGTGGCAGAGCAGGGCACTGGGATGACAGGGCTTTACGCCTGGCGTCTGGAAAGGACTCCCCAGCTCTCGCTTCCAGGCACATCTTAGTCTGGCGTCTCCACTGAGACTTGCTTGGCCTCACGGCAAGGCACAGGCTCCACGGACAGGGGTGGGGGCCACGCACGAGGTGCTCTGGTCGGGACTCAAACCCATATTCCTGCACAGGAGGTGGGATTCCACCACTGCCCTCACATCCAATCCTGCTTCCCCTTTCTCTTTTCCAGATGCCACCCCCGATCAACCTTTTGTGTTCCCAAGTCCATCTCTGGTCTGCTTCCCAGGGAACCCCTCCTCCAGTCCAGACATAAAGGCAAATGAAACGACTGTCCTAATGCCACACAAATGGCCATATGCTGCCTGGGACTTGATTCCCAGTGACCTCATTCTCAGATTCAGAAATGTCATATTTCAATCTGCTGGGACAGCAGTCGAGATGACGCACTTAGAAAGCTAAGAGAGGGGACTTGTGGTGAGAAAGATGCTGCCTGTGAGCAGGTGCATCGAGCTGTTCCATGAAAGGAACCCGAACCCATACTGCCAAGTTAGTGCATGGGGTCATAAGTGACCACGTATATGCACATGCATGCACACATATGTTTCCATACATGGTCTATACATACAAATACATGTATACACATGGTATAGTGTGTGTGTGTGCACATGCATGTGTACATGGTTCCATACATGATTGTATGTGTCTATGTGAAAATATATGTATGGTTCCATGCATGCTCATGCATGTGTGTGCATGCATACACCATTCCATACATGATCATATGTATGCACATGCATGTATATATATTATTTCGTATGTGGTTCTGTATACACACATCCATATATACATGTGATTTCATGCATATGAGGAGGAAGATGTAGATGGGGAGGAGGAGGGAGAGAGGCAGGAGGAGGGGGGAGAGAATGAGGAGGGGGGGAGGAGGAGGAGCCATCTTCATCTTCAGGTGGGAGCTGTCAGCTGGGCGGGAGAGCTGCGTGGAGGTGATTGTATGTGCATATACACACATACAATCATGTATGGAACCATGTATATGCATGTGCATATACACACCCACATGAGATCATGTGTATACATGTGTTTGCATATACAGGTCATTCAGGAAGCATATGTGTACATGCATGTGCATATACATGATCACTTATGACATCATGCACTAACTTGGCAGTATGGGTTCGGGTTCCTTTCATGGAACAGCTCGATGCACCTGCTCACAGTCTTCACAGAAGCAAAGACCAATGATCATGTATATGCACATGCATAAATATGTGATTCCATGCCATGTATATATTTCATGCCAGATATCGTGATTCCATGATCATGTATATGCAGATCCATGTATACATGATTCCATATGTGATTGGGTATATACACAAATGCATGTATGCATATGACTCCACACATGCACATATATGCATACTGTTTCATATGTGAACATATATGTGGGGGTGGCATGTATGTGTACATGTGATTTCATATGTGATCATGTGTGCATATGTGTTATGTTTATGATTCTATATATGGCTGTGTATACACACATCCATATATACATATGGTTTCATACATGATCATATCTCTGTATATGCACGTGCATGTATATATACTATTCCATGTGTGGTTATAATATGCAGTGTGTTTATACATGTGATTTCATACATGATCATGTGTATGCGCATATATGTATACATATTCCATGTGTGAGTGCATGGATCCATGTGTGGATATGTATCTGTACATATGATAGTATGTATGCATATGCTTGCATACTTGTACTCATTTGGAAGTCTATAGCCATAGAAGGTGCACCTTCCAGTTGACCTAATAGCTGTGTTGTTTTTGTTGTTCTTCACTGAAAACATGGGGTCGCTTTTATGTGGGCTTCGTGGAGGCATAGAGTGTTAGGTTGAGTAACATGTTGTTGTGGTGGTTAGTTGCCTTTCAGTCGGCTCCCACTCAAGGGACCTGACACATAGGAAACCATGTTCTCCCACCGCCACAAGCGGCTCTCCTGCCCAGCTGACAGCTCCCACCTCAAGATGAAGATGGCTCCTCCTCTCCCTCCTCCTCTTCCTCCCCTCCCTCCTCATTCTCTCCCTCCTTCTCCTGCCTCTCTCCCTCCTCCACCCCATCTACAGCCTCCTGTTCTTGCTGCTTCAGTAATAAACCAAAAAGCAAACCCTCTGCCACTGAGTCGATTCCGACCCACAG
>NW_006922734.1:175449-177468 GCF_000298275.1 Orycteropus afer afer | reverse complement strand
AGGCTGTCAGTCTTTATAGAGGCGCACAGCCTCATCAACTTCCTGGTTGTGGTTGATGGGTTTGAACTGCTGACCTTTTGCTTAGCAGCCCAATGCCTTAACCACCAGAGCTCCTTTCCTCAGTAATAGTCTCCATTCACTGAGTGCAAATCACTTTATACCCATTTCATCCCAACCCCACACTAAGCCCATTTCATCCTTGGAAGTGGTCGCGCTCAGGAATTCCACCCTGTTTGGGCCATAGCAGATGTGCAAGCCCTTGATGGCGGGTGGGCAGGGGGGTGACCCATTCAGGGAGGCTGCAGCGGGAAGATGTCCGGGCTCAGTGGGCGCTGAGGGGCTGGAAGCCTGCACATCAGGTTCCCCTGCAGAGGCTGCTGCCCTGTCTGGGAGCAGCTGGCGCTCAGTCTGCCCGAGGAGGAGGATGGTGACCACCTGGCGGGTCTTTGGGAGGACAGGCTGGGCACCGAGTGAGCACCACCGAGCGGCCTGCTGTTAGAGTGGAGGCCACCACCACGCCTGCCTCAGTTTCCCTCCGGTACCACGGAGGCCAAGTTCCTTCACCTCCCCCCTGTGTCTTTGGGGAAAGAACCAGCATGTTCACAGCCCCTTGGCGTGCGTGGCTTCTTCTTGCTTGGGATCAGCCCAAACAAGGCTTAAATCTGGAAGTATCCACTTGGCGCCAGGGTGGCGGGATTTTTCCAGCCTTGTGTCAGGCCTCCTTTCCACTGTGTCAGCCACACCCATCCCTCCCTACTCCCTCCTAACCCGGGCCTATTGGTCAGCCAGGCCTGAGGGGTGAGAGCTGGCTCCTGGGTGGGTGCTGTCCAGGGAGGCAGAGGCCTGGCCTTCCAGGGGTGTCTGACCAGCCCTCCCCTCTGTCATCTGGCCATGCTTAGCTGCTGTCACTGGGCTGGCCACCACGGGCTGCAGGTCCCAGCGGCCAGCCCTGGTGATTGTCTGCCCCGCCCCCCCTCCCCCCCACCTCCCCCTCCTTCTTTGCTAACGCTCCAGGCCCCACCCCTGCTCAGGGCACTGCACTGCTGCCCGCCTACCACCACCCAGGACTCTTCTCCCACGTGTTGGGCGTCTGCTTGTATGGCCAAAGGGAGAGAAGGTTCCAGAAGTTTGCTCCCAAAGAGAGGCATCCAGGTGGAGAGGCTTCAGGGAGAGTCTTCAGTGGATAAGGTGGTGGCAGAGATCACTGGGACCTGCTGGGTTTAGGGGAGACAAGGGTGGGTTCAGCAACACCTGTACCAAGTGCCACTGTGTGCTTGTGACCCAGAGGGGCGCCACCTCTCAGGGTCGCTGCTGTGTGGGAGGGGTGCCCCGCAGCCGTGGGACATACCTGGTCAGAAAGGACATCCTGGAGGCGTTGTGGAGCTCAGTGTTGAAGGCGAAGTTGAAGTTGGTGTGTGGAGGAGAGGGAAGGGTGTTACAGGTGAGGGAAAGCATGAACGGCAGTGTGATTTCCTGGGTCCGCACCAGGGTCCACGGGCCACCTGCCTCCCCACACTGTTGAGAATCAGCGTCCCCGGACCCCAGGTCACAAAGGCAGCAGCTGGGCCTGGGGCCCTGCATTTCAGCAGCTCCCCCAGGCTCCCCCAGTGGACTTCAATAGCTCCAGTTTCAGAGGCTTCTCAGTCCCACCTCCTGACCTGGACCTCTGAGCTGCTGCCGGGTGCCCCACCCTGACGCTGCTGGGCAAGGGAGGCGGGTTCCCACCTGCACTCACACGGAGCCGACCCCTGTGCACCCACCGCTCAGCGCTCCCCGTCAGCCGGGCCTCCGAGCCGCCCTCGCTCTGGTTCCCACCCTCAGGAGCAAGGCCACCCACTGATCGGCTGAGGGTGCTTGGGAGGCCTTGAAGGGTGGGGGCTGGGCCCCTGGCCGGCTCACAACATCCCGGCATCTGGCCTGGGCCTGGGCCTGATGGGGGTCAGTGTGGGCCCCACCCTCAGGACCCCCACTTGGGGAGCCAGAGCTAGATGGGGACCCAGGCTCAGGGTTCCCCCAGCT
>NW_006922734.1:172669-174344 GCF_000298275.1 Orycteropus afer afer | reverse complement strand
TCAGGACTCCTATCCCAGCTATTCCTCTCCCAGCTCTTGCAGGGGAAGGTCTATCCAGCACAGGCCCAAGTGGGGGTCAGCAGTGGGGCCCAGGGACAGGACCCTGCAGTGCTTAAGGCACCACGCTATGCGGAGCCAGAAGCCTCGTGAGCAAGGTGAAGGATGCTCCTGGCCAATGCCCAAATCCGATTTTCTCTTGGCTTCACCTTCAGTTTTTAATTGGTGGGCACAATGTAAGTGCATCATTTAACAAGCCCAGTGGTTCCTCAAGGTCAGGCAGGCTCAGCCACAGAGCTACCTGTGGTGGCCACCGCTCCTTGCACTTCCTCCTGTGGGCTGAGGATGCTCACCGCAGTGAATTAGGACACCAGAGAGCGGAGAGACGTCACCATGCTTCAGCATGTGGCACCCTGCCCTCCTCCATGTTGACCTGCCACCTAGAAGCGGCCACCTTCAGCTTCCCCAGCTGCATTGGTTTGATTGGTTGGGTTTTCTCCCCCATCTTTATAAGCAGCATGCTTCCTCTGCCGGGTGCTGAGTTTTCATTTGACTTCACTTAGATCCCTCACTTCCTCTTCCTCCCCATCTCCCTCTAGATCAAAATCATACCAAAACCAACACCCACTGCCACCCAATGAATTCCCACCCATAGTGTCCCTAGAGGACAGAGTGGAACTGCCTACACCTAGAGGGCAGAGTGGAACTGCCCATGGATCTCCTAGGCTGTAATCTGTACGAAAGCAGACAGCCTCATCTTTCTTCCACTAAGCAAACAAAAATGGTCATCTGGGGAACAAATCCAATGCATTGAACACTGGTGACCAAAAGCCAGAGGAATTGTGCGATGACATCAAGAAAATCATCCATGAAGAAAGCAAAAATTCATTAAAAAGACAAGAAAGGAAGAAAAGACCAAGTGGATGTCAGAAAAGACTGTGAAACTTGCTCTTGAATGGAGACTTTGTTGTTGTTGTTGTTGTTTGCCATCGAGTCGGCCCGACTCATAGCGACCCCTCCTTGGGTTTCCAAGGCAGTATCTCTATGGAAGTAGATTGCCCAACCTTCCTTCCGAGGAGCGGCTGGTGGGTTTGAACTGCCAGCCTTCTGTTAGCAGTCAAGTGCCTTAGCCACTGTGCTACCAGAGCTCCTGGATGGAGCTAGCTAAAGAAAATAGAAGAAATGAGAAGCTCAAAGAGCGGAATAGAAGATTTCTAAGGGCAGCTCAAGAAGACAAAGCAAAATACTATAATGAAATGTGCAAAAACCTGGAGTTAGAAACACAAAAGAGAAGAACACACTCAGCATTTCTAACTGAAAGAAGTAAAGAAAAAATTCAACTCTCGAGTTGAAGTGAAGGATTCTGGGGGCAAACTATTGAACGATGCAGGAAACATCAAAAGAAGATGGAAGGTATGCACAGAGTCACTGCATCAAAAATGACTGACTGACATTCAACTAGTTCAGGGGGTGGCATGTGATTGAGAACCAATGGTACCTGACGGAAGAAGTCGAAGCTGCACTGAGGGAATTGGTGAAAAACAAGGCTCCAGGAACTGACGGGACACCCACTGAGACGTTTCAACAAACGGATGCCCCATTGGAGGCACTCACTCAGTTATGCCAAGAGATTTGGAAGACAGCTACCTGGCCAACTGACTGGAAGAGATCCATATTT
>NW_006922734.1:150371-163123 GCF_000298275.1 Orycteropus afer afer | reverse complement strand
ATCATATGGTTGTCTGATTCAAAATGGCCCAAACCAGTCCATTTCAGCTCACTAATGCCTAAGATATTGATCTTTATGTGTTCCATTCCATTTTTTACAACTTCCAATTTTCCTAGATTCATACTTCGTACATTCCATGTTCCAGTTATTAAAGGATGTTTGTAGATATTTCTTCTCATGTTGAGTTGTGCCACATCAGCAAATGGAGGTCCCAGAAGCTTTACTCCATCCACATTATTAAGGTCGGCTCTACTCTGAGGAGGCATGTCTTTCCCAGTTGTATTTTGAGCGCCTTCTGACCTGAGGGGCTCATCTTCCAGCACTGCAGCGGACAATGTTTCAGGGCTGTTCATCAACTTTTCCAGTAATGCATCAGACAGTGTTCCACTGCTCTTCATAAGGTCTTCCCTGGCCAATTCTTTGAGAAATGGATGGCCCCTTCGTCTCCTGAGTCTCTTATTCTGGAAGCTCTGCTGAAACCTGTCCTCCACGGGTGATCCTGCTGACATTTGAAATACCAGTGGCATAGCCTCCAGCCTCACAGCAATACAAAAGCTACCCCAGTGTGACAGACTGACAGAGGAGTGGTGACACATGCGTTGTGAGGCAACTGAAAGTGCCATTGCTTGGACCAGGAACACCTTAGTCTTCAAAGAGACATCTTTGCTCTTTCACACTTTAGTGAGGTCTTTTGCAGCAAATTTGCCCAGTGGAATACAACGTCTGATTTCTTGACTGTTACTTCCATGTGCACTGATTGTGGATCCAAGTAAAACAAAATCCTTGACAACTTCCATCTTTTCTCCATTTATTGTGATGTTGCTTATTGGTCCAGTTGTGAGCATTTTTGTTTTCTTGCTGTTGAGGTGTAGTCCCGGGCCAGCTCAGGCCCACCGGCACCTTGTCTGCCCATGCAGGTGCTGACATCTTTTTGTGTCTTTGGTCAGTAAATCTGGACAGATCACAGCTAATGTGAATCTCTGGGGCCTCACCCAGTGCCTGGTGCACCACAGAGCAAATGCTATGGGTGGCATCCCTCAGGAATATATATTGTTAATCCTAATCTATTTGGGAACAGGGTTGTCTTTGTGATGGTAATGAGACCATATCAGTGTATACCAAAAACCCAAACCCACTGATGGAGCCAATCCCAACTCACAGCGCCCCTGGAAGACAGAGTGGAACTGCTCCACAGAGTTTCCAAGGCTGTCAATCTTTATGGAAGCAGACTGCCTCATCTTCCTCCCAGGGAGTAGCTGTTGTGTTCGAACCATGGATCCTTGGCTTAGCAGGTGAATGCTTTAACCACCGTGCCACCAAAGTGCCCTCACATCATCAGTGTAGAGTGGGTCTTAAGCCAATCACTGTTAAGATGAAAGGGAACAGGTAAGCCTGGAAGCAAGGAATTAGGAATGGTGGAGATAGATGCCACGTGGAGGTGGCCAAGGTGTTCAGAGACCAAGTCTACAAAGATGTCAGAGTCAACAGTGAGGATTCAGCCCAGGTTTCCCCCACCCAGAGTGGACAGAGATCCTTTTCCTGGAGCTGGGACCCTGAGCTCGGACTTCCAGCCTCCTCGACAGTGAAACGGAATGTCAGCTTGTCAAGGCCAGCCCCAGGTGCAGTGTGTCTGTGAGAGCACTAGGTAAGTGAGACAGCGGGCAAACCCCAGTGGGCCTTGAGTCCGTTCTGACCCATGGCAAGCCCTGCGTCTCAGAAAGACCTCAGCTCCACAGGGTTCACAAGCTGGGACCTTCCAGCAGGAGATTGTCAGGGCTCTCTCCCCAGGAGCCTCTGGGGGGGCTAGAACCACCAATCTGAGGAGCGGCCGAGCACATTAACTGGGGTGCCATGCAGGGACGTCCACGCAGCAGACACGGAGCAGATATTTGCCAAGGAGAGGACAGAGTAAAATTCAGGGTGGAGCAGGAAAGGAGATTTGCGAGCTGAACGTGGGTGTCCTTCAATTCACATTCCTGTTCCTTTTTCAAGTAAGAGAGAAAACGCAAATGCACCCAGATAGTCACGGATCACACCCAGTAAATTCTAAGTAAATGTAAAAATCAGTTTATAACCGAGTTAAAAATGGTCTGTTTATCTGTGGAATTGACACCACCTTTTACAAGTCCCTAAATAGGTTCTTACAAGGAGCTCTGATGGTGCAATGGGTAAGGCATTTGGCTGCTACCCAGAAGGTCAGTGGTTCAAACCCACTAGCTGCTCCGAGGGAGGAAGATGAGGCAATCTACTTCTGTAAAGATTGACAGCCTTGGAAACCCTATGGGAATCGGTATGAGTCAGAATGGACTCCAACGCAGTGTTTTTTGTTTGTTAGTTAGTTTGTTTACTAGGTTCTTAGAGAACCAGGGCCAGCGGCCGGGCCTCAGATTTGAGCGCACATCTGGAGGTAGATGCTCTCAGCACTCTCACGGCAGAGGTTAAAGGCGAACGGGTCAATGGTCGGCTTCCCTTCTTTCCTCTTCCTCTTCCGTTGCGCTGGCTGATTGGGAGTTAATTTGCTTTGGAATGATTTGGAGTTCCTCTGTTCGAGCCCTGAGCCCGGGAGTAACAGGTCTGGCTTCCCAGGCATACAATTTCCACTCACAGCAGAACAAGAGGCAGGACCATGGGGAACAAATGTGATTAGGGCCCCTGTTTCTTTTCCAGGCATGGGGCGAACCATCCAGTGTGGCCTCCACGTATATTGAAGATGGGGGAAGGCAGACCCGCCCCATCTGCCCCACGCTCGCTCCCTCCTCCGCCTCCCACGCACTCTGGTTGGGGTGGGGGGTGGGGAAGAGAGAAGGGGTTCGTATTCATTAACCCCCTGAGGGTGGGCCACACTGTTAACATGCCAGGCTGCTGACCTGAAGGTTTTGGATTGAATCCGTCCAGAGATGCCTCGGAAGAAAGGGCTGAAACGTCAGCTGCTGCAATTCGTGTGGAGCCCGGCTCTGGTCTGACGCCGTGATGCACGAGGGTCACCGTGAGTTAGGACTGACTCAACGGCAAATGGTGGGCGGTGGGGGAGCCAGGCCCGGGGACCCCCGTGGCTCTTGTGTGTTTAGACAAAGACTTTATGGTGGAGAAGGAAATTTGTCCCCAGGTGCTGGGGGCAGCCCCTGGGGGGCTCTGACGGGGCAGGGTGCTGGGAGAGGTCTCCTTTGGGGCCCAAAGCAGAGGGATCACGAGGCCTTGGGGTTCCCATGATCGCTGCCCTGGTGCACAGGCCAGGGGCAGCCCCGGGTCCCTATTGGGTGGGGGCTCCCACGGGAGGGCCGGGGCCTGCAGCCCAGCTGCTCTGTGGCCACCCCACCCCCATCCCTGGCAGGCAGCCCCTGGGCAGGGGCCCAGGACACAGTGGGGCCAGTTATCTGGCAGCCGGAGCCAAGTTGAAGTGTTGATCTCAAGAGAGGACAGCTCATTTCTCTTCCTGGCCAAGGCTGACAGCTCGGAATGTCCTCTGGGCATAGAGCTCCCAGGGGGCAGGAGGCCAGGGGGCAGACAGGCAGCCCCCCCTACGCTGGCCCAGGAGGGAGGTGCAGGGGTCAGACTCACCCCTATGGCCGACTGCGGCTGCAGGAGTGGCCTCCTGGGCCTGCCGGGGTTGAGAGCAGAGGTGGACCGGGGGCATCTGTGCCTGGGTCCAGATGCCCTCCACCGGGCCAGCCCCCTGGGTATACTGACCAGAATCAACACCCCTGCCACAGTGTCTCAGACAGGGCTCAGGGCTGGGAACAAGCCGGCCTCTCAGCGGCCTGGGAGGCTGCTCCACACTGAGCGCAACTCGGGGCTCCAGGCCGCAGGGCCACTCAGCTCTGCTCTGGGGTCCACCCAGCAGTGCCAGCCTCCAGGCCTGCTCTTCTCGGGGAGGGGAAGCCTTGACGCTCACACGGCCTCCTCCAGCCACGCTCAGCCATGAAGACCAAGTCAGAGGCCAGGAGCCCCTCATCCACCAGCGACCCGGGCAGTGGCTGGGGTGTGGGTGGGGACCAACTCTGCTGAGGCCACCTGAAAGACGGCTGCTCGGACCATGAGGGGTGGTGGACAGGACCTCCTGCAAGGTGTAGGGCCACTGGGCTGATGCTGTGGGCCTGGTTGCCCACCCTCTGTCTTGCTGCCAGTCTTGCAGTATATCCCAGGCCTGACCTCCCTGAGTGAGTTTTGAGTTTGGTAGTTTGGTAGTCTATTAAGTGTGCAATTAAAATAAACAAACCAGAGCACTACCATTGAGTCAATTCTGACTCATAGTGACCCTGTAGGACAGAGAAGAACTGCGTCACAGAGTCTCCAAGGCTGTCAACCTTTACTGAAGCCCATTGCCTCATCTTTCTCCCATGGAGTGGCTGGTGGGTTTGAACTGCCAACCTTTCCGTGAGCAGCCAAAGTGTAAACATAACCTTCACAGGTGCTGGAACCGCCAGCCACTCGTGTGACTCATTTTATCGCGGCGTTCGCTTTCTCTCTAAGTCTGGGAGCGAAGGCTCACCCTCTCCGAGGTCTGCCCGGACTACAGGGTGTTAATCTAACAGGAGGGCAGCAAGCACTTTACACGGGGTAAGTGTGGGTCTATGCCTGATTTCCAGATGGGAAACTGAGGCTTGGGGCTGTTTATCGACTTTTCCACCAAGGGCACTTGCCTCTGGTAAGTAGTAGAGCCTGGTTCCATGCCCAGGGCACCAGGTGCACAGTCTGACCAGTGAACTGCCCCTACCTTTCATGATGGTGGTGACAGTTGGCCCTCTCCACTCCCTGCCCCAGTCCCCAGGGGCCTATACTCAAGACTGAAGGCTCCCTCAGGACAGTGTGGCTGGCAGCAGGGTGGGGAGGTCTGAACTGTCTCCCTGGGCTGGCCCTGCCGTCCGGGCCCATTGGGACTGCCTGGGAGGGCAGTGGCAGAGCAGGCCCTCGAGGCTCTCCCCAGGGTCCCCCCCAGGCCCATGGGCAAGTGGGTGCACCCTCTGGGCCTCCGTCAGCCATGGCCCTGTAGGCACTGCTGGTGGATGGCTCCAGCTTGGGATTTAATGATTTACTGTGGGCTCACATGCCCGACCAGCCCCTAGGGGGCTTGAAGCACTGACATGGCCCAAGGTTGCGCTGACCCGGGTAGCTAGTGACGGTCTTGCCCTCAGAGCCCTGCGCTGGCCATGCCCCCGTGGGCTGCACTGTTCTTGTTTTCTGTCCCTGAGAGAATGAGAAGCCATCATGGCTCGGGGGTGCGGGGGGATGTGCCCACCGCTTCCTCTCTGGCCACAGGGGTGCCCTGGGAGACAGCCGGGGGGGGCGGCTCCCAGGGCCACGTGCTGCTGGCAAGACTGGGCCTCAGCCCCTCCTCTCCCTGCATCTGGGGGGGTCTCTGGGGGTGGGGGTGCAGGGCGACCCCCTGGGAACCCCACCAACAGCAAGAGGGCTCCAGAACCCAGACACCTGCCAAGCTGTCACAATAGTGTGTTCCCTGCTTGTGCCCAGACTCACCAGGGACACGGGGGTCCAGGTGGCAGGGGTTAGACACGGAGTCACTGCAGGTCCCATGCACCCCGGCCCGAGGTGCCAGAGTGCTGCTGGCCAGCATCTTGGGGACAGTGGGCATGGTCCCTGTCCTCATGCCAGGGACAGGCTGTGGAGACATCTGAGCTATCCTGCAGGCCCCCGGGCTGGCCTCCTGGTGTCTTCTGGCCTCTGAGACAGTTCTCTGCTCATTTATGGCTACAACGACATTGACCGAGGGCACCCGCCTTGGGTGCCCATCCCCTGAGCATCTGAGGCTGGGGGCCACCTCTGCCATGCCCCGGGGCCCCCACAGTCACTCAGGAGGGCGGATGCAGGGTGCCGCTGGAGTCCCCTTTTCTTATGTTGCCCCAAATCCCCAGGGTGGGTGTGGGTGTCTCTTGTGATCAGCAATCACCCCCAAGACAGACTCTGCAGGGGGGATGACAAAAAGGGAGTGACTCGCTTCCCCACCTCCCTCCCAGCCATGGCAGCAGGGGGCTCACATCACCTGGAGTGTTGACCCCTGACCAAAGTCTCCGTTCAGCAGAGACCACGTCTCTCCCACTCTGGAAATGCCGGGATGAGCAGGTCACTTCTGGCCCTTCCTCCAGGGGTCCCCAGCGGGTGTTGGGGTGAGGAAGCACTGAGCACTTCACCCCCACCAGGTCCAGAGCCCTTGGAGGGTAGTCCTGGGGGCCATGGAGCTGGCCTGGGAAAGCTTCGTCACCCACTATCAAGGTCCACACTGCCCACTCATGCACTCACCCCTACTCCCGCCCCTGTGTTGGGGTGGATGCCCCCCAGGGACCTGCTCTCGGGCCCACAGCACCCGCCACAGCTCGCCCCTGCTGCCAGCTGACCTGACCGTCACCACTGAACCCAACCCGAAGCTGTGGCCCTGGTGACCTTGACCTCAAAGAGAACTGAATAATGTCTCAGTGAAACACAAACGCCCGCCAGCTGTGGGTCTCAGTGGGGGAACATTAACTCCCTGTGGCTGAACTGCCGAGAAGAGCTGCTGGGCGCTGAGCACAAGTTCTAGTGTTCCTGCTGCGGTCACCACTGCCGCCACGGCCAGCACAGGGCCAGGGACGGGCACCGGGCACAGAGGAGCAGTTGAAGCCTTGGGGCCCCAGCACAGACAAGCTTTCATCTCCCACGGTTAAAGCTGGCCGGTCCTCGCTCAATCTCTCCCAGAAAAGCAGGATGCTCAGTAATGGGCCCCCCAAGGATGTGGGGTCACCTGGCCCTGGCCCCTAGGGAATGTGAAGAGTGTGTAGGGCCCCACCGTCTCCCTTCTGCTGAGGCCCCAAGTGGCCTGGGCTCCCTTCCATCCTTTCAAACTACCACTGCTTGAACCTAGGGAAGGGGTTAGCTCACCTCCAGGTCCTGCACGTGAGCCCACCCTCCATGTTCTTGCTGCCCCCAAAGACCAGAAGACACAAGACCCCTGGTCAAGATACAGACCAGGGGTGGTGCTGTGGGCTGACGTGACACTCCAAGGTTGGAAACGGCGGCCACTGCTCTGATCCAGGAGCCCAGCTGCAGGAGGGATGGGAGAGGCGGAGCTGAGGTGCCCAAAATACCAGGTCGGAGGCCCCATCAGGTCTGGTTTATCTGAAAAGAAAACGGGAATGTTCAAAATGACTTCCAGGGACCCAGATGGACGGGTAGGGGTGGAAGTCGAGCCCAGCTCTTCGTCCAGGCAGCACTGTGTCCCTGCAGCCCCCGCCCAGGGAAAAAAAGAGACTCTGACAGGGGCTTCCACTCACCCACAGGCAGGAGCCCATGAGCGCCTTGTCTGGGACCCCAGCCCACCATCTGCTTCTCTGTCATTCTGCCTTATTCAGCAGGGCAGTGGGGGGCAATGGTGGGTGGTGGTGGGTGGTGGTGGGCAGTGAGGGGTAGTGGGGGTAGTGGTGGGGCAGTGGTGCAATTCTCACCTTCAGGCCAGAGGCCCTGGTTCGATTCCCAGCCCATGCACATCATGCAGCCCCTTGCCATCTCAGCAGAGGCTGGCATGTGCTTTGATGCTGAACGGGGTTTCCTCAGTTTCCAGAGTGAGACAGACTGGGAAGAAAGGCCTGGGAATCCATCTCGGATCTGACCTGCCGCCAGTCCTGGGATGGGGCAGGACCCGGGACACGGACCCGCCCCAAGTCAAGTCCAACCCACCGGCAGTGAACAGCTCCGAGGCTGATCAGCCGCTTCTCTCAGCGGGGGCCCACCTGCCATCCACTCTGGGAGAACAGAGGTGGACCGCACCAAGCGGGCAGAGCTACATGCAGAATGAGCCCGTCTCCTTCAGGACCTGGGCCCCGAGAGCTGACGCTGGGGCCTCCGCCAGGCCCAGGGACTCCTCGCTGCTTCAGACCCTTCCCTAGGGGGCCCCGCCCTGCCCCAGGCCCCACAGTGGGTTCCCTGGAGGAAAACACGGGTTTCCAGCCCCTACCTCCTCGGATTTCAGTGGCCCTCATTCCAGGGTGCTCTGCAGACCAGACCCCTCTGCTGCGAGGCCCCAGAGCCCATGACCACAGCGCCGTGGTACGAAGATCTTACTCCTTGAGGTTCTGGGGTGCTGTATCCCCACTACTCTATGTATCTTTGATTGCCAGCCAGCTGCACGCTCCTTGAGGCAGGACCATGGCCCGAGCCCCAAGGCCCCCTTCCCAGCCCCTGAGGACAGCATTCAGCATTGATCCCCAGTTTGACCAAACGAGGGGGGCCGAGGGCTCCTTGGCTGTGTTTTAGCAGCATGGTGGCGTGCCCTCTGGCCAGCGCAATGCCGGCAGGGGGTGAGGGGTCAACCTTTGCCCATCCAGCATCTCTGCCCCAATGCCGGGGCCAGGCAGGGGCGAGGGAGTCGCAGGTCCGGAGGGTGCCCACCTGAGAGCAGAGGGCTAACTAGGAGCGTTTCCTGGACCACCAGGAGTGGCTGTGGTTGACAAGGAAACTTGCCTCAACTGCGTCTCCTGTGTCTCTAAAGAGGAGCAAGGGATCTTCTCCCTTGCTTTGGCTTCAGGAGAACAGAGAGGGACCAACTCGCAGACACAGCAGGCTGAGTGGCCGCCAGCAGGCTGGTGGGAGAGGATGTGCGCCCCGGCCCTGCCACTGTCCCGCCGCCACGCCAGCCACTACACCTGGTCCAAGGGAACAGGGCACACTCAGCCCAGCCCCAGCCCATGCCCTGCCCAAGGGACAGCACGGAGCTGGGCAGATTTCTGAATCCTGACTTACCTGCCTACAGCTTTGGGCAAGCTCCGCCCAACGTTCTCATCCGTAAAGTGGGTGGGACGTCCGCACAACACCTTCAGTTTACTGACGCTGAGCACAGTGCAGAGTGCGGGGGACAGAGCATGGGTGTGCTGGCCTGGATGTTCCAAGCTGCGTGTCATCTCCTCTGGCCAGTTCCTGAACCTCTCTGTGCCTCACCTTGAACTCGGGGTGGTCCTGGTAGCTCTGTCAGAGGACTGGTGTGAGGGCCCGGTCATTAATATGTGCAGACTCAGCCCTGGACCCGCAGCACGTGCCCAGTGAGCGCTGGCAGGGTGCCTGGATGGGGAGGGGAGTGAGCTGCCCCCTGGGAAGAGTTAAAAGTGACAGGGTTCACAAGGTTCCCGGCTGGGTGCCCAGCACCCAGTGACAGTTCAGTGCTGTTCAGTGAAGGCGGGGGCACCTGCTCTCCTGGGGGGACGTCTGCTTCACTGGGGGGATGCCTGCTCTCCTGGGTACACCTGCTCGCCTGCAGAAACGTGCCATCCTCGGGGGACACCTCACCTGGGACGGACACCTGTTCTGGGAGGAGCATGTGGAATTGTTGAAGTGGTGCATGTTTCGTTGTGGATATTCACCAAAAAAAAAAAAAAAAAAAGGTGGTTTGCAAGCAGAGAGGAAAGGGAGACGGGACACTTGGGGCTCCCATCAAAACTGGGGGGTGCTTTAAGCAAGAAGCCAGATTATGCCTGGGCCTCAAAGCGAAGACCCATGTCCTGTGTTGAATCCTTGGTCAACTGGGCAGTGGTTCTCAGCAGGGACGACTCGTCTGCTAGGGGACATCTGCCAAGGGCCGGGGACACTTTTGATTGTCACAATGAGAGCGGTGGGATGCTCCTGGCATCTGTAGGTAGAGGCCATTGACACTGATGGACACCCCACAATGCACAGGACAGCCCCCCAAAGCAGAATGACCCAGCCCAAACGTTGATGTGCCCAGACCGAGAAGCCCCACAGATCCTTTCAACCTTCAAAATGGCTTAGGGGAGAAATAAGGTGTGGCCTTTCTATGGAAGCCAGGTAACCTCAAAGTCCTGTAATCAAGTCTAGAGAGAGAGAGGCCTGGCTCAGAGGGGATGACGTGTGTGCTACTGATGTGTGGAGCTGGCTGAAATCAGTCAACCAACCTGTGCCTGAAGGTCATAGCAGCATTATCCATAGTAACCAGCGGGGTGGGAACACCCCAAATGGCCACCACCTGATGGATGGCTATGAACCATGGTCCACCCACACAGCGGAATATTACCCAGCGATGAAAAGGAAGAAGCACCGATACCCAGTACAGCCTGGAAGAAGGTCACAAACATCATGCCAGGTGAGAGCCAGACACAAAGGGACAGAGATGGTGACTGCATTGGTGTGACAAGTCCAGAACAGGCAGGTGCAGACACAGAGGGAGATCAATGGCTGTCCCAGCCTTGGTTGCCAGCCTTGCCTGAGCCACCCCCAAACTGGCCACCCCCAAACTGGTTCATGCTCAGGGCATCAACCACCACTTAAGTGTTGTCTGCAAACTTTTTACTTTTTAAACTAATGCTATTTTTCAGAGCAGTATTAGGCTCCATAGACAATGTGTGCATCTGGTACAGGGAGTTCCCATGTATTGCCCTCCCCGCATGCTGCTTCCCTGTTAGGGTGTCCTGCATTCCTGCCACACGTTAGTTACAACCGAGCCACCATTAATGCCTCTGACCAAGCCTTTGCCTTTTCAGTCGCCTTGTATGTTCATGAAAGCTGGACAATGATTAAGGAAGACCAGAGATGAAATGATATTTCTAACTGTGTTGTTGGCAAAGAACATAGAATATACTATGGATCACCAGGAAAACACGGAACATACCACAGACCAGGAGAACACAGAACACAGCATGGACCAGGAGAACACGGAACACAGCACGGACCAGGAGAACACGGAACACAGCATGGACCACCAAGAGAATACAGAATATACCATGGGCCTCGAAAACCCAAGGAGGGGTCACTATGAGTCAGGTCTGACTTGATGGTACATAACAACAACAACCATGGACCACCAAGGGAATTAACAATATACCACAACCTGCCAGGAGAATACACAGTATACCACAGACCAAGAGAATAAAGAACACACCCCAGACCAGTAGAATACAGGATATACCATGGACCTCCAGGAGAATACAGGGTACACAAAGGACCAGGAAAATACGGAATACACTTTAGACCACCAGGAGAATACAGAACACACCACCGACCAGGAGAATATGGAGCACACCACGGACCTCTAGAAGAATACAGAATATACCATGGACCAGAAGAATACAGGATACACCATGAACCGCCAGGAGAATACAGTACACATCCTGGACCAGGAGAACACGGAACACACCACGGACCAGGAGAACACAGAACATACTACAGACCAGGAGAATGTAGGACACACCACAGACCATCAGAGGAACACAGAACACACCAGGGAAGAAGTGCAGAGTGGTCCTCAGAGGGAGGATGACCGACCGCAGCTCCCTCCCTTTGCACACATCACCAGTAAAGACCAAGCATCAGAAGAGGATGGGGAAGTAGTAGCAGTAGTCGTTGCTGGCTGCCATGGAGGCAATTCTGACTCACCGCGACCCTCTGTACAATGGGGAAAGCACTGCTCAGCCCTGCCCCATCCTCACAGTCACCGCTATCCATTAGCCCAGTGGTGCCGACACCGGTCAACCCATCTCAGTGAGGGGCTTCCTCTTTTTTGATGACCCTCAACTTTATCAAGTAGGTCCTTCTCCAGGGATTGGTCCCTCCTAATAATACGTCCAAGGTACAAAATCTCACCACCTTTGCTTCTAAGGAGCACTCAGGCCATATATCATGGGTGTGGGTTGTGGATTCAAGTAAATGAAAACGAAATCCCACGTAACTCCAATCATTACCCCGTTCATCATGATGTTGCTTATTGGTCCAGTTGGGAGGATTATAGTTTTCTTCATGTTGAAGTGTAATCCATACTAAAGGCTGTAGTCTTTGATTTTCATCAGTAAGTGCTTCAAGTCATCTTCACTTTCAGCAAGCAAGGTTGTGTCGTCTGCATACTGTAGGTTGTTAATGAGTCTTCCTCCAACCCTGATGCTGTGTTCTTCCTCACATAGTCCAGTTTCTCAGATATCTGCTCAGCATACAGACTGAATAGGTATGGGGAAAGGATACAGCCCTGATGCTCATCTTCCCTGATTTTAAATCATGCAGTGCCTCCTTGTTTGGTTCAAACAACTGCTCCTTGGTCTATGTACAGGTTCCATGGGAGCACAATGCAGTGTTCTGGAATTCCTATTCTTCTCAATGTTTTCCATAATTTGTCATGGTCCACATACTTGAATGCCTTTGAATAGTCAATAAAACACAGGTAAACATCTTTCTGGTATTAGCCAAGATCCATCTGACATCAGCAATGATATCCCTTGTTCCACGTCATCTTCTGAATCCAGCTTAAATTTCTGACAGTTCCCTGTTGATGTACTGCTGCAACCATTTTTTAGTTACATTCAATGAAATTTCACTTACATGTCATATAAATTATATTGTTCAATAATTTCCATATTCTTTTGGATCACCTTTGCAGTGGACACCAATGTGGATGTCTTCCAGTCAGTTGGGCAGGTAGCTGTCTTCCAAATCTCTTGGCATTGTATCTGTTTGTTGAAGCATCTCAAGGGGTATTCTGTCAACTCCTGGAGCCTTGTGTTTGTTTGCCAATGCCTTTTAGTGCAGTTTTGACTTCTTCCATCAGTACCATTGGTTCTTGATCATGTGGCACCTCCTGAAATGGATGAACATCGACCAGTTCTTCTTGGTACAGTGACTCTGTGTATTCCTTCCATCTTCCTTTGATAATTCCTGCATTGTTCAATATTTTGCCTGTAGAATCTTTTTTTTTTTTTCTTTTTTAGGATTTGGGTGAAGATTTACAGAGTAAATTCACTTTTCATACAGCAGTTCACATATACTTTGTCTCA
>NW_006922734.1:147621-148489 GCF_000298275.1 Orycteropus afer afer | reverse complement strand
AGCTCTACTATACGCCTGGGAATTCTGATCACTCACATAAACTTATAGGACCATTGTCTGCCAACCCTATATATGATCTTGGATGCACTCACCATTTAGACATACCTAATTGTTTAGCCTGTCCACCTATCTATCCGCTTCAGGACAGATCTTGAGATGTTCTTTCAAGCAATGTGATGTCATTCCTCTTCAACTGCCATACCCGCATTGATCCTGTGATGGATTTACAAAGGCCAACGCCAGCCCATTTCAGCTCACTAATGCCTAGGATATTGATCTTCATACGTTCCATTTCATCTTGGACGGCTTCCAGTTTCCCTAGATATATACTTAGTACATTCCATACTGCAGTTATTGAGTGTTTGCAGCCATTTCTTCTCATGTGGAGCTGTGAAAAGCTTGATTTCATCCATGTCATTAAGGTCTACTCCTCTCTGAGGCAGCAGCTCTTCCCCAGGAATATTCTGAGTGCCTCCCGACCTGAGGGCCTCATCTTCCAGTGCGGTATTGGACACTGTTCTGTGGTCGTTCATAAGGTTTTCATGGGCTAATATTTTTAGAGGTATGTTGCCAGGTCCGTCTTGCCAGTCTATCTTGGTCTGGAAGCTCCAATGAAGCCTGTCCTCCATGGGTGACCCTGCTGGGACGTGAATCGTGGTGGCATAGCCTCCAGCCTCACAGCAACACGCAAGCCCCCACAGCATGACACGTGGACCGGTGGGTGGTGGGCGTGAAGTACAGTGAGCGCCTTTCATACGTGATGGTTTTCAGCTGCTCTTCTGAGAGATGGTTCAAAGGCATCCTGAGAGTAGCAACCAGTTTCAGGAAAGACAAGTCTGGTCCTAAAGGGGCAGAATCAGGTGACCCC
>NW_006922734.1:144980-146896 GCF_000298275.1 Orycteropus afer afer | reverse complement strand
TCTTCCTTCCGAGGAGTGGCTGGTGGGTTTGAACCACCAGCCTTCTGGTTCGCAGTCAAGTGCTTTAGGCACTACACCACCAGAGCTCCTATATTTGATAATTGATAGATGACAGCTATGGTGGATGGATGAATGGATGGACGATAGATGGTAGATGGGTAGACGGAAGGACAGACGGATCACAGTGTCTTCGTTCACTCCTGCTACTATAACAGAAATACCACAAGTGGTGACTTTAACAAACAGAAATTTGCTCTCTCACAGTTCACACGCCCAGAAGTTCGCATGTAGGGCACCAGCTGTGGAGGAGGCTTCCTCTCTGTAGACAAAGAGGAAGGTCTTGGTCTCTTTTCAACATCTGTGGGCCTGGCGTTCCTTGCAGGTCTCCATGTGTCTTGGCATCAGTCTCCCCTGGACCCAGCAGATTCCAGGCACAGGGATCCCGGGTCCAAAGGACGTGATCAACTTGGAGCTCTTCTTTCTGGGTGGTGGAAGTCCCTCCTTCTCTGCTCCTTTCTCTTTCCGGTTACATCTTGTGAGATAGAAAGTGATGCTGGCCACGCCCCAGGGAAACTCCCCTGACGTCAGACCAGGGCTGTGACCTGAGCAGCCTGTTGCCTCCCACCCTGATCGTCTTACCACTGATTGACTGATCACGTCAGGTCACACCATGAGGGATGATGACATCATTATATAACTGCCAAATGACATCATCACACAACTGCCAAATCACTGAGAATCATGGCCCAGCCACATTGACACCTGTTGTTGGGAGACAGAGTTCAACCCATGGCAGATCATCAGATGGATAGGATGTAAGGTACAACACAGGTACACAGCGAGTGACATCAGCTAGGTGTGTAGACACAGAAGAGGGATTGAAGGAACCAGCTCATGTGATTGTGGGAGGCTGACAAGTCCAGAGCCTGTAGGTCAAGTGACAGTCTGGAGAGTCCTGCAGTCTTATGTCCCCAGATGGGTACATCAGTTGATGGGAAGAGTGAAGACAGTTTTGGAAAATGTCTATCTACTGTCTGGAGGAAGAATACAGCCTAGAGAAACTAACTGCCTTTATGCTCTTAAGTCCTTCAACTGATTAGATCAGGCCCATCCACACTAGTCAGGCAACATGGTTCACTTATGGCCAACTGACTTAATTCCATGATGTAGTGGTCAAAGCATTTGGCTGCTAACCAAAAATTCGGTGGTTCAAACCTGCCAGCTGTTCCACAGGAGTTAAAAGAGACAGTCTTCTTCTGTAAAGATGACAGCCTTAGAAACCCTCTGGGGCAGTTACCTCTGTCCTCTAGGGGCGCTGTGAGTCAGAATGGACTCCACGGCAGTGGGTGTGGTTTGGGCTTTGCTTCTGTGAAGACTGACAGCCTTGGAGACCCTGTGGGCAGTCCACTCTGTCCTCTAGGGGCGCTGTGGGTCGGAATGGACTCCAGGCAGTGGGTGTGGTTTGGGCTTTGTGTCCATGAAGATTGACAGCCTTGGAGACCCTGTGGGCAGTTCCACTCTGGTCAGAATGGACTCCAGGCAGTGGGTGTGGTTTGGGCTTTGCTTCTGTGAAGAAGCACTCTGTCCTCTAGGGGCGCTGTGGGTCAGAATCCACTACACCGCAGTGGGTGTGATTTGGGCTTTGCTTCTGTGAAGACTGACAGCCTTGGAGACCCTGTGGGCAGTTCCACTCTGTCCTCTGGGGGCGCTGTGGGTCGGAATGGGCAGTGGGTGTGGTTTGGGCTTTGCTCCATGAAGATTGACAGCCTGGGGGACCCTGTGGGCAGTTCCACTCTGTCCTCTAGGGGCGCTCTGTGTCAGAATCCACTCCACCGCAGTGGGTGTGGTTTGGGCTTTGCTTCTGTGAAGATTGACAGCCTTGGAGACCCTGTGGGCAGTTCCACTCTGTCCTCTAG
>NW_006922734.1:121867-144880 GCF_000298275.1 Orycteropus afer afer | reverse complement strand
CAGTTCCACTCTGTCCTCTAGGGGCGCTGTGGGTCAGAATGGACTCCAGGCAGTGGGTGTGGTTGGGGCTTTGCTTCTGTGAAGATTGACAGCCTTGGAGACCCTGTGGGCAGTTCCACTCAGTCCTCTAGGGGCGCTGTGGGTCGGAATGGACTCCACGGCATTGGGTGTGGTTTTTTCCTTTTTAACTATTTAAGAACAGCAGGAAGACTAGTGTTTGACCCCACAACCCAGCACCACAGCTGAGCTACAAGGACACATAAAATGAACAATCCCAAAGGCCCCCACTTTGGTACTTCTGAAAACGTACAGAAGGGAACGCTCCCATCTCCTTAACAAAGCGTTTCTCCCCCAGGGGTGACCTTCTGTCCCCGGCAGCAGAGGTTTGGATAAAGGGAGAAAGTGACGGTAACCCCTCCTTGGGTTTCTGAGGCAGTATCACTACGGAAGTAGATTGCCCAACCTTCCTTCCGAAGAGTGGCTGGTGGGTTTGAACCACCAGCCTTCTGGTTAGTAGTCAAGTGCCTTAGGCAATGTGCCACCAGAGCTCCTATGATATGGCCTTGTGAACATTACAAAGAAAACCCTGTTTCCAGGGGAGATCACACCCACACGTATGTTGGTGCCGGTACCGTGCCGTGGATCCTGATACACAGTGACCCTACAGGACAGAGTAGAACTGCTCCATAGGGTCTCCTAGGTCTTCCAGCTCCGAGAACAGATTGGAGACAGAGGGAGGCCGAGCGGGGCCTAGGTCCTCCAGGCTCTTGCGTTTGCAGAGCGGCAGGCCTCTCGGTTAGTGGCTGAGCACGTAGCCATCGATCCACCAGGGCTCCTTCCACGTGTTCACGGTTAGGATTTCAGCACAGATTTTGTTTTTTCAGGGATGCATGATTTAATCCACAACACCATCCAAGACCTCACAGCTCCCATGCAGAGGGACCATCTGGCCGCACAGCCAGCAGGGTCCCTCCCTTCAAGGGGCTCGTGGAGGGCAAAGAGCTGGTGGTCCAGGCAGACCCCTGGATTCGTATTCTGCAAGAATCCGTATCCAGCAAGAGCTGGGGGACGCTGCAGGCCTCCGTGTCTCCACTTCTTTCTATACGGGGGATGCGCCTGACCATCCCGGCAGTGGCCCCGGACTGAAGGAGAGAATGTTGGCGAAAGGTCCTGGCCTCAGCAGCTCCTCCACAAAGTGACTCGCTGTCCCCGAGGCCCCCAACGATTGTCACGGCAGAAAGCCAAGGTTTCCCCAGCACCCTGCGCCCCGCTAATTGAATAAATATTCATCGGCGTTGAGTCCCAAGTACAGTGGTTTCCATGGAGACAAGTTCTAATGGTTTAATTAGATGAGGGCTTTTCAGAGACTCTGTCGTGGAGCAACCCCACCCTGCTGCCGCCCTCCGACTGCTTCCCCCAAACAGCCCAGAAATCTGCTCCCACCCCGTGCGACTTGGGGAATGTCTGTGTCCAACCCCGACCCAAGCCACACTGGGCAGGGACACACCTCCTCTGGCATCTTTCCAGGACGCCATCCACCTGCCATCCTTCCTTCCACCTGCCAGTCTGTTTCCACTGTGCCCTGAGCTCGTCCCACACTGTGAGCAGGGGGTGGCGTGGGGCCAGAGTCCAGGCCACCCGACGCTGCTGCCCCCGGGGTGCCCTCCAAGCCCTGCCGTTTGTCTGTGTGTACACTATCTGTCCAATTCTGCGGGCCCACGGCCTGAAGGGGCCGTGGCAGCACAGGCCATCCCAGCCTGAACCTTTCTGCCTGACCTGCCCTCACAGTTCATCCTAACTGTCACTAAGGATTGCGTCTTAGAAAGTTAATCCAGAGATGCCCAGGGTTGGCATGCATGAACTTGTTCAGCTTATTGCAAGATGGGCTTGGCAAGGCATGCAGGTAAGACCTCATGACACCCATTATGAACCGGAGAATCTGAGTTAACAACTATGCTTACAATGTTAGTTCAGAGGTTAGAGTCCCGATCCTTAGACTTTAGGCTTTCACCTTTAACTAGAAGTCTCGGGAGGAAGGTTTGACCATGACTTGAACTCTGTGGAAGTCCCTCATAGCTAGGGTCCTAAGGCTCTTGATTGCTAACCGGAAGGCTGGCGGTTCAAACCCACCAGCCACTCCTTGGAAGGAAGGTTGGGCAATCCTACTTCCGTAGTGATACTGCTTCGGATACCCCAAGAGGGGTCGCTATGAGTCGGGGTCGACTCCTCGGCAAATAACAACAGCAAGGTCAGCAGACAGATTCTCAGCTCTAGACAGAAACTCTACCTTCTCTCAGCAAGTGAGCAGAAGTTTAGGACATATGTGTGAATTTGTCACCTGGGCTCCACATAACAGTGCCAGCATGATGTCAAAGACCAGTATGCTATGTCTTTTCTCCAGGGTTAGAAGCTAGCTGTGCTTGAATTATGTTGTTGGCAAAGAATATTGACTATACCATGGACTGCCAAGAGAAAGAACCAGTCTGTCTCGGAAGCAATACAGCTGCAATGTTCCTCAGAAGCAGGGATGGCCAGCCTTCGTCTCATGTACCTTGGCCGGGTTGTTTCTGGAGAAGGACATCACGCCTGGTGGAGCAGAGGGTCGGGAAGAGGGGCTAGCCCTCAACGAGATGGGCTGACTCAGTGGCTGCAACGATGGGCTCCAGCCAGGACTGTGTGGTGGTGCGGGACCGGGCAGGGTTTCGTTCCCTTGTACAGCAGTTGCTGCAAGTTGGCACTGACTTGACAATACCTGACAAGAGCAACCACCCTGAGGAAATGCATTTCTGCTCATTAAAGCCCCCACTTGTGTTTGCGAATAACTCTAGGACTCTCTCAAGAGAGAGACACCCTGCTGTTTGGCTCCCAGACCACCTGGGCCCTGACCAAGCCTCGGCTGCACTGGGAGACGCACCGAGCCTCAGTTTCCCCACATGGAAGTGAGAGATGGACGCTCAGGGCCCTTCCAACTCGGACAGTCCCTGCTTGTCCAGGTCACCGGCCTTCAGGTGCCCTGGGAGCAGGATGGGGGCTTTGCCCGACCGCAGCCCTTGCTGTGGACCAGGGCAGGGCTTCAGGGCGCTGAGCACAGATTCGGGGAGACAGCATTGCAGGCTACGACCCCCACATGCAACTCCGGCCTTCCTCATTCACATTCGAGCGCATTTACTGTGCTCAGGACAACAGCGTGGGGTTCCAAGCGCCACTCCACCCTGAGCAGACGGTTTCCTTGGGAGGGCCTCGGCTAGAGGAGGCTCGGAGGCAGAACGTGTCATTAAACGGAAAGAACAGCCGAGAGTTGTTTGCGGCCCCACGAGGGGCACAGAGGCCCGGGGCTCACCACCTTCGTCTCCTCTGATCCTGAAGGGCTAGCACTGTGTGAAGGCCGTGCAGCCCCTGCTGAGGCTTGGGGTCATACAGCGGCCTGGTGGAGGTGGGGGACGGCTGCACAGTCTGGGTCCGGTCACCCGGTGGGCCCCCTGTGGCCTTCCCATAGGACCCTCGGCGGAGGGCCTTGCTCAATGCGCTTCACATCCTGGGCTCCTGTGGGCCGGGACCTGGCAGGATGCCAATGGTGCACTTGGAGGGGTCCCTGAGAGAAGAGAACAAGGGGACTGGGTTAAGAGTGGGGCACAGAGGGGGCCGTGGGGAGGTGGGTGTGGCCTGGGGTCTGGTCAGACCAGAGCTGCAAGGGGCTGCCTGACAGGGCTGTGGCCTTCAGAGAGGCCTGGCCCAAGGGGAAGACCGTCAGTACCGCCAGCCCTCCCTGCCCATCTGTCTCCCCGGAACCGAGGCCAGTGTCCTGCAGTCCAGAGGACTTCCACACGGACCAGGCCCAGGGGCGCACATGGAGGGCCCCAGGGTGGACAGGATGGAGGTTTCCCTGAAGGACCATCTGCTCTGGGCAGGACGGAGACTCAACCAGCCGAGGTCAGAGGCCCTCCTGAAGGTGACCCCGAGGCCACAGCCTGCGATTAGTGGCAGCGCACAGTGGGAGGGTGTCCGGGTGTGAGGACTTGACTCCCAGGACCGGCAGAAGCTCCACCTGCGTGGGTGTTGGACCCTGGAAGGAGGGCCGGCCGCTCCTCAGCTCCACCCCCTAGTCCCTGGGAAGGGGAGGGGCGACCCCCGGCACCTGACCCTGTCCCCCGGTCTGCCCAGTGCAGCTGGCTCGGCCTCACCCCACCTTCCTCTCCAGCCGGGGGGTGGAGCACGTGAGCTGGTGGCGGGGAGGTGGACCTGCAAACCAGGACGTGGCGCTTTCCCCGGGCTGGGGCTGGAGGCGGCCCTGCGCGTCCGCGCAGCGTCCTCCGCTAGGGCGGGGAGCGCAGGCCGGGGGTGCAGCGGGCGGTCAGGGCCGCTCCCACACCCAACGCTTAGCTGCGCAGGACGACAGGAGGGCCACGGACTCGCAGTTCAGGCCTTTCATTCTTCATTCATTGCTCCGCTCTTCCCTAAAGATGCCCCCAGCTGCCGGCCCGGGATGCAGCACACCCCGTCCGCCCTGGAAGCCCCGAGAGCAGGAAGGCACCGGAAACGATCAGTCTCCATGACGGAAGGGGTCCTGGGCAGCCCTCAGGCATCATGAGGCCCCGAGGGGACATCCTGGAGGACTCCCTGGAGGAGGTGTGCGAGCTGATCTTGAGATATGAGTGAGAGTGCTCCTCCCAACCCTGCATCAGGCAGGCGCGCAGGACGGCTGAGGGAGAGGCCAAGGGTGAGTCCTGCCTGTATTGGATTGACTTCCTTCTTAGTGATGGTGCCCTGGAGGCTTGGTCTGGGGTTTCTGGGAAGATCCCCTTGGGGCCCTTGCCGAGGGGCTGGGCTCCACTGGATGGCAGGCCTTGACTGGGGGATGGGGACAGAGAAGAGGCAAGGGGACACCCAGAGATGTCTGGGGACATGGAAATTCCCCTCCCATTCCATCCGAAGCTTGACACTGGAGACCAAGTCTGGGGCTGGGGCCTGGGAATGTCGCCCCCTCCGGGGCACCAGTTGGCCCCAAATTTCCAAACTCACTGGGCCTGCGCCCTCGGCCCCCAGCACAGCGGTCAAGGCTGCAGGAGTCAAGGGCAGGATGCGCGGGGTAGGGACTTCCTGGCGCCCAGGGCCGCTCCAGTCAGGAAGGTCGCCTCCTCGGGGGAGCAGCGGAGGTATTTGCTTACTTTTCTGCTGTAATTGAAACAATATGTAGATGAGGCATGTAATTAATGTGCTGGCTCCCAGACACTGAGCGATAACGTGTCCCGTCGGTACAAACCTCTGTTAGAGTCACGCACGGCTTCCCCGGGCACTGCCCGGAGCCGGGGTTAAACAGCACCTCTAAGGGTGACACGAGCCTGACACCAGGCTTTGTCTTTTGTGCTGGCTCCATTTTCGGAGGCACCTTCGTCCTCACGTGCTCGGTACAACAATAGCACCCAACTCAGGCTCACCTGCAGATGGCAGCCCTAATTAGGAGCTGAGAGCCCGCCCACTCGCTCACCGGGGGCAGAGTGAGGCCCGGCGCAGCGCTGTGAGAGGGGCCCCAGCATCTACTGAGGGGTATCCACGGGAGGCTGGGAAGGGGTGTGGGGCCTGGCATCTCTCGTGATCCTGGCCAGGGCCAGCCACAAACCAAACCAAACTCCCTGCCTTGGAGTCAATTGCGACTCAGCCACTCCTCCTCGGGTTTCTGAGGTGGTATCACTACGGAAGTAGATTGCCCAACCTTCCTTCCGAGGAGTGGCTGGTGGGTTTGAACAGCCAGCCTGCTGGTTAGCAGTCAAATGCCTTAGGCACTATGCCACCAGAGCTCCTGGCAGGGCCAGTAACCAGCTTCAAATTCAGCTGGGCCTTAGCGCAACCTTGCACCAACTGGGACCCTAATCCTAACCTAGCCTCACCCCCACCTAAACCTTGATCCTAATCCTAATCTTCAATGAGTTGATTCCGACTCATAGGGACCCCATTGGGTTTCCAAGGCAGTAAACCTTTATAGAAGCAAATTGCCCAGTCTTTCTTCTGCGGAGTGGGTGGTGGGTTTGAACCGAAAGCCTTCTGGTTAACAGTCACATGCCTTAGGCACTGCGCCACCAAAGCAACCTAAAGGCTAGCTCCAGCCCTGTCCTAATCTGAACCTAGAATCTCCACCAAACCTAAACCTGATTCCAACCATAAGACAAATCCTGCCTCTCATCCTGATTCTAACCCTAACTCCAGCTCAAAGCCTCATTGTAGTTCCCTGTTTTTCATTTGTGTGTGTGGGGGGAGGGTGTGTGTGGTTTGGGTGAAAGTTGTCACTGTACACTATTTTCCATTCAACAATTTCCACACATTTTGTTTCATGACATCGGTTGTGATCCCCTCAGGGTAACAATGCTCTCCCCACTCCCCCCGTTTCCCTGTGTCCATCTGTCCCTCATTCTGCCCCCTCCCTGCCTTCTGGGCATGTTTTTGGGCAAATGCTGCCCTTTGGTCACGGGTGGTTGGTTTTTCTGAGGAGCACATCCCTCCCTGATGTTATCATTCACTTTATAGGCTTATCATTTGGCTGAAAGTTGGGCCCTGGGGGTGGGTTCAGATGCAGGCTTGAAGGGGGTCTAAGGGCCCCAGTCTCAGGGTTTCCACCAGGCTCTGTCAGATCACTAAGTCTGTCTGTCGATATTTTTGAATGTTAGTCTACATTTTTCCCTCCCTCTTTGTCAAGGACTTTATCTTGTGATCCTAGTCAGCACGGTCTGCAGTGGTGGCTGGGCACCATCTAGTTCTTCTGGTCTCCAGGCCGTAGAGCTGGGGTTCACATGGTCCATTGGTCCTTTGGTCTCATGGTTACCCTGAATCTTTGGTTTTCTTTTATTCTTTGCTCCAGACAGGGAGAGGCCAATAGTTGCATCTTAGATGGCTGCTCATAAGCTTTTAAGTCAAACCCTGATTTTAAACTTAACTCCAAACCCTGCTCTAATCCCAGCTGTAACTCCAAGCCTAACTCAGGCTCCGTGCTAACCCTGAGCTCCAGCCCTGACCTCTGGAGTGAGGCTTCTCACCCCACCCAGCCCTCTCACTTAGCTGTGAGCAGTCAGGATATTTCACACAAAAACCCAGACTTCCAGAGTCACTCGGCCACTTATCCAAAGGTTGGACTTGCTCAAGAAAGGTGCTCAAGAAAGGCCTGGAAATGTACTGTGAAAGGTCACAGCCTTGAAACTCTCTGAAGCACCATGTTCCTCTGACCATGAGTCAGCATCTGGTTGGGTTTTCTTCCTTGGCCTCCTTTTTCCATCATGGGGATGGGGGAGCAGAGCTGGTGGTGGCTTCCCCCTTGAGGGCGTAGCATCCCTGGGCTCACCAAGCCCAACATAGCTTTCCTCCTGAAGGGACACCATGAACACTGGTCTGGAGCCCTTGATCTAGCCCAGTGGTTCTTCAGTCAGGGCGATTTTGCCCCCCAGGGGATGTTCAGAAATGTTTGGAGAACTTTTTATGTTACAACTTGTAGGGGAGTGCTCCTGGCATCTGGTAGGTCGAGGCACAGGATAGCCCTGCCACTAGGATGATCCAGCTTAAAATGTCAGTTGCACTGAGGTTGAGAGACCCTGTTATCTAGACCAGCTAGTCCCTGACTGAAGACGTATCCACGTCATGACCAACTGCACTTACAACAGCCTGTTCTTTGTACATCTTATTGTTAGCAATGTGTGCTACACACAGTGTTGGGGCAGACAGTTTCCTAATGCTCTCAGTCTCAGATGTCCACTTACAGGTGTACAAAGATCCGAGTAATAAAGGCACTGATAATAAAAAGCAATAATAATGAAAACTGAAATAAAAACGGTAGACTTACATCAGAACTGATCGATGATAGGGTTGTCGAACAGAACCCTGGTGTAAGTCAGAGACAACCTAGAAGAGAATATTTATCTTGGCATATGGCCGCCCCATTAAAAACCACATTTCCCAGCCTGCCTTGCAGTGGGTGTGGCCATGTGACCAAGTTCTGACCAATGAGATGTCTGTGTGAGAATGCAGCCCTTTGATTGGTGGATGGTGCCTGTCTGCCGTGCTGGGTGGAATGTGAACATGGCAGCCATGACTAGACCGGGAGCTGCCAACTCCAGGCTGCATGCTGAGGATGGCCAAGGGAAAAGGCAGAAGGGGTCAGGATCTTCACCTCTGTCAGGCCGCCCTACCAGCCCTGTCTGGACTTTTGTGTGGGAGAGAAATACAGTTCTACCTTCAAGCCACTTTGTTTGGTGTCTTCTTGTTACAGCAGCTTCACCTGTACCTGAATTTATTCATGATTCTAAATCTCAGTCCAGTCCTGTTCCCCATTGTCTTAGTTCTCTAGTGCTGCTATAATAGAAATACCACAAGTGACGGCTTTGGCAAACAGAGATTTATTCTCTCACCATTGAGGGTGCTGGCTCTTTGGGAGAGCTTCCTCTCTCTGTTGGCTCTGGAGCAAGATCTCCATCTCTAACTTCTGCTTCCCAGTTTCTTGGAGACTTCTACATGTCTTGGCATCTGTCTTACCCTATCCTTCTTGCTCATTTGCATAATCTCTTTTATATCTCAAAAGAGATTGACTCAAGATACACCCTATACTAATCCTGCCATGTTCACATAACACAGGCAACCCATTCCCAAATGGGGCTACAACCACAGGCATAGCAGTTAGGATTTACAACACATATTTTTGAGGGACACAATTCAAGCCATAGCATTCCACCCTTTGACCCTCAAAATTTTATGTCTTTGGCACATCACATCAACCCAAAAGTCTTAAATCAACTTCAAGTCCAAAATCTCATCTTCTAAATCAAATACGAGTGAGAATTTAGGCGTATTTCATCCTGGGGCCAAATTCCTGTTCACCTGTGAATCTATCTGCAAGTCATCTGTTTCCAAAGTACAATAGTGGGACAAGTGCAAGGTAGACATTTCCATCACAAATGGGAGAAATCGAAGGGAAAGATGGGCTAAAAGGCACCAAGAAAGTCCAAAACCCAGCAGAACAAATTACATTAGTTCTCAAGGCTTAAAAGTAATCCTTTCTTTTCTGAGACAATCTTGGCCCCACCTTCCTGGCTCTGGATGTTGGCCATGCCCTCTGGGTTCTGGGTGTAGGACCTTCAGCTCTGGGCTCCAGCTCCACCTTCCAGGCCCTCTGGGATGACAACTCTGCTCCCTCACTTTAAGCAGCCCCATTCTCCTAGTCCATCTGCATGGTGATCCCCACCCCTCAGCCCCAGCAGGCCCCATTCTTCTGCCCCTTGGCCATGGCAGCACTGCCCCCTCAGCTTTGAGTGGTGGGCCCATCCCCTTGGCACACCTTAGCAGCAGTTTCACACTCTGGAACTGAGCTGGTGAAGATCTGGTTGGGTTCTACCCTTTGAGATCCAGAAGACTGTTGCCCCACCCTTTGTAACCTAGGAGGCCTCGCTCCCAGTACTCTTTCCAACAGTTCTGTTGAACTCTGAGCTGCTCCAGGGATGGTCCTTTTCTTTTCCTGGAGAACAGTAGGTTTAACTCTTTTGGTCTGTTTCCTGCTTATAGGATTCTAAGGGGCAGACGGTGTTCTCTCTTTTTGTTCTTTTTCTGTCCCTTTCAGTCTAAACTGATAGATTTTCTGCTGGTGATTGGTTAGTTCCATCAGTCACAGGCTTAATCTCTTTTTTCTTTTTATTGTGATCTGGGTGAAAGTTTATAGAGCAAATTTGTTTTCCATTCAATAACCTTTTATATTGTGACATTGATTGCAATCCTCACCATGTGACAGCTCTCTTCCTACTCCCTCCCTGTGGTTACCTTTTCCCTGTGTCCTTCTTTCCTAGGCATTCCTGTCCTCTGAGCTTTCTCCCTGCACAAATGCTGCCGTCTGATCTCTCAGGGTTGATTGTTCTAAGGAGTGCACCACCCTGGTGTAAATGTTCACCTCATAGGCCTGTCTATTGTTTGGTTGGAAATAAAGCCACAAGAGTGAGTTCAGTTCTAACCTGAATGGTGGCTACAGTCATAGTTCTAGGAGTTTCACCAGTCTATCATATCAGTAAGCTTGATCTTTTTTTTTTTTTTGCCATGATTTGGGTGAAAGTTTACAGAGCAAATTCATTTTCCATACAGTAGTTCATACACATTTCATTTTATGGCATTGATTGAAATCCCCACAATGTAACAGCTCTCTTCCCACTTCCTCCCTGTGGTTACCTTAAGCTGTCTCCCTGGTGCAAATACAGCCCTTCTGATCTCCCATGGTTGATTGTTCTAAGGAATGTACCTACCTGCTATAAATGTCCACCTTATAGGCCTGTCTATTGTTTGGCTAGGAGCTCTGGTGGTATAGTGCCTAAGGCATTTGACTGCTAACCAGAAGGTTGGCAGTTCAAACCCACTAGCCACTCCTTGGAAAGAAGATTGGGCAATCTACTTCCATAGAGATACCACCTCGGAAACTCAAGGAGCAGTCACTATGAGTCGGAACCGACTTGACAGCAGTGAGTTTGGTTTTGGTATTGTTTGCTTGGAAGCCATGAGAGTGGGTTCAGTTCCACCCAAAGGGTGACAAGGGACCATAGCTTAGGGGGTTTCATCAGTCTCTATCAGCCAGTAAACCTGATCGTTTGTGTTGTTTTTTATGATTTTGAGTTTTATTCCATATTTTTCTCTCACTCTATCCAGGATCTCCAATTTTGATCCCTTTCTGAGTAGCTGGCAGTGATAGCTGCGTCTAGTCTAGTTCTTCATGTAGGTGGAGGTTTCCATGATCCACTAGTCCTTGGACTAATTGTTGCCATGCAGCTTTGGTTCTCTTCAGTCTTCTTTGCTCCAGATGAGGAGAGACCAAAGTTGCATCTTAGATGGCTTCTCCCAAGCTTTTAAGACCTCAGTCACTACTCACCAATATGGGACACAGAACAATGTTTTTGTGTAGTATATTATGCCAATTGAACTTGATGTTCCCTGCAACCATGGTCCAAAGTCACCAACTTAATCTCTTTAACAAAAGTGTAGCCACATCATTGGTGAAAAATCTAGGATGCATGTCCTTAGTTTGTACAACTGAATTTTCCCAAACTTTACGTTCTGTTTTCATTTTGCACAGTTCACTTTTAAGTCCATCTCTTTCCTCTCGTATTTTACTATAAGTGGCAAGGACAAACCACATGGTCCCTTTAAGATCTTGCTTAGAAATCTCATTAACCAGATATTAAAGTTTATCAGTGATAAATTCTACTTTCCACTAAACATTTGAACATGATTCAGACAAGTTCTTTGCCACTGCATAAAAAGGATTATATGTCTTCATTGTCCAATCACATGCTCATTGTTTTGTTAAAAGCCTTTTTAACAGCTTTCTTTTAAAAGCATATTTAATGTTCACAGATCTGGCAACATTTTGTGGATGGTGCCATATGTGTTCTCTAAGAAGACAGACTTTACCTATAGCTCTCCTCATTTCCTTCTGGGCCTTCACCAGAACTGCCTTTGACATCCATAATTCTACCAACAGTTCCTTCAAGGCAATTTAGGCTTTTATTATTATCCACCTTAAACCTTTTCCAGCCTCTACCAATTACCCAACTCCAAAATCACTTCTGCAGTGTAGGTATTTCTTAGAGCAGCAACCCCACTCCTGGTACCAAATTCTATCTTAATTCTCTTGTGTTGCTGTAAAAGAAATACCACAGTTGGATGGCTGTTTTTTGTTTTTTTTTTTAATGTATTTTTTCATGGTTTAGGGGCAAAAAGTCCAAATTGGGAGTACCAGCTCTGGGGAAAGATTTACCCTCTCTGTTGGCTCTAGAGGAAGGTTCTTGTCTTTTCAGCTTCTCCTTCCTAGTTCCTTGGTTCCTTGTATCTTGGCATCTATCTCACCCCAATCACACTCTGCTTGCATGTTTGTCTCTTTTATATCTCAGAATAGATTGGCTCAAGATACACCCTGCACTAATTCTGCCTCATTCACACAGCAAAGAACCCATTCCCAAATGGGACTGTAAGCACAGGCATATTGTTGTTGTTAGGTATCGTCCAATCAGTTCTGACTCATACAGACCCTATAAACAAAAGAACAAAATACTGCCTGGTCCGGCACCATCCTCACAATCACTGCCATGTTTGAGCTCATCATTGCACTCACTGTGTCCATCCATCTCGTTTAAGGGTCTTCCTCTTTTTGGGGACCCTGGGAACCCTCTACTGTACCAAGCATGATGTCCTACTCTAGGGAATGGGCCTCCTGATCATACGCCCAAAACGTAAGACAAAGTCTTGCTATCCTCACTTCTAAGAAGCATTCTGGCTGTGCCTCTTCTAAGAGAGATGTGTTCTTTCTTCTGGAAGTCCATGGTGCATTCAGTATTCTTCACCAACACCACAATTCAGGATTTATAACACATATTTTTATATCACAATTAGGATTTATAACACATATTTTTTGAGGATGCAGTTCAACCCATAACACCAACCATGGCAAATTTCTGGCCTAAATCAGAGCCTTTCTGGCAAGAGAAACATTGGGAAGAAAACATCACAGATGTTGTCAATCTGGGGCCCGAGGTGTCCAGCCTCCAACACAAACATTCCAGTGCTGCGGGCAGTGACGAGGACCTCCAGTCGGCCTCTCTGCCCTCCACAAACTCCGAATCACAGTCAACACAGGGAGCCGGAGGGGGCTTCCAGGGCCAAGGAGACTGGGAGCACACCTAGCTCATTTTCCCCATGTGTGCAGGACTCATCTGTATGTTCCTATTTGAAAAAAACAATGAAAGCAAAACAAAACAGTCCCTGAACTGCCTCTGGCTCTGAAGCATGTGTCTGCTGCGGTCAGCTTCACAAACCAGGGGCATGAAATTGCTTTTACTAAATTAACTATTCCCCTGAGGCCGGTTCCCCCAGATTCCACAGGGAGCAGGTGTGATGAAAGCCACCAGGACCCTTGAGCAGCCTCAGGACAGTGAAGGTGGCCGTCATGACCCTCACACCAACACCGTGCCTGTCACACTTGCACCCATGGACACTGCCTGGCTCGTATGGCCCTGCCTGCCTGTCCACTTGGGCACAAGAGCAGTGGTGCTCTGAGTGCCCGTGACCTTGGGTCACAGTCGGGGGAAGGCTGTGCATCACTCTGTCCTGTTCTGAGCCCTGCAGGTAATCGGTGCTCAGTAGACAACAGAAAGAACACCACTCAGGCGGGAAGCTGGGCTCGGCTACTCTCTGGGCTCTATGGCTGGTCTTGTGACATGAAACTGACTAAGATGCCTGCCTCAGGGAGAGCTCAGCAAGAGTGACCTGCGTCCATCTGTCCATCCTCCATGCGGGGTGCTGGGACTCAGGGTGGATTAGGATCTGGGTACCCATCCTAACAGAGCTCACAGCACCGGGACAAGGGCCATTAACCCGAGGTGTCCGGAGAGGCCACTGGAGGAGAAAAGCCCTAGCACTAAGCCAGGTCCCACAGGGCTCAGCAAGAATTGGTTGTTGTCAGTTGCCATCGGGGCAGCTCCAAGTCACAGCGACCTTGTGTACCCAGAAAACCCTGTGTGGTCCTGCACCACCTACATGATGCTTGGTGTGTCTGAGTCCACGGTTTTGGTCACCCGTCTCACTGACAGTCTCCCTTGTTTTCAGTACCCTGCACTTCGGCACCCATGGCACTGCTTGCTAGAGACTAAACATTCGGCCTTCCCCAGTGATCTGTCCAAAGCAAGTGAGCAAGCCTCCTCATCCTTGCTGTGAAGGAATAATCTGGCCATATTTCTTCTAAGACCGATCTGTTCGTTCCTCTGGTGGTCGGTCCATGGTACATTCAATATTCTCCTCCAATACCTGCATTCGACACATCAGCTCTTTGAGGGTCTTTTTCATGATCCAGATTTTCCAGGTAGGAGGTGGCCCTTCCCTTTCCTGTTGCAGCGGCTGGTCACCAGGAAGGCCTCCCTGCAGGCAATGAGCAGTAGATGGGACGCGGGCCTGAGCCCCAGCCTCAAGCCCCCAGCACTGCCCCTCAGAGACCCCAAAGCTTCTGTAAAGTGGGCGTATTAACAACACCTGCCTCTCGGGGGTGCTGAGGGGCTGAAATAAACAAGAGGCTTTCAAAGGTCTGTTCATTCTGACAGCTCCGGGGAGGGCTTGGAGGAGAGACACCTGGCTGGAGGAGACCTGGGGCTCAACCCAGGAGTGGGCCTGAGGGGAGGCCACAGGTCCAAGCCCAGGGGGTGCCAATTCCAGGGTCGTGGTCTCTGGAGTGAGAGTAGACTAGGTGGGAGAGGGGAGGGGCATTGGCCTGGCCAAGGAGTCACCCCTTCAGTGTCAAAGCCAAGCTCAGAGCCCCCTCTCGGGAAGCCCCTCTTGTGCCCCCATGCCCCCTGGGCTGTGTGTTAATTTCCTAGTGCTGCTGTAACAGCACTACCACAAGTGCAGGGCTCTGAAGAACAAACGCAACTGCTCTCACAGTTCTGGGGCTACGGGTCCCATCAGCTCCTGCCTTGCCCCATAGCCCCACGTTCCTTGGTTTCTTGGCTCAGAGATGATCCTCACATTAGCATCTATCACCCCGTGTGTCCCAGTGTCTATTCTGCTTCCCATAATTCAGAAGGAATTTGGTTTAGGACCCACTGTGCTGTATTTCCAAACAAGGACACATCCACTGTCAGCGGAAAAAAAAAAGAACTCCCTGCAGTGGAGTCCATTCCAACCCACAGCACCCCTAGAGGACAGAGTGGAACTGCCCACAGGGTCTCCAAGGCTGTCAGTCTTCACAGAAGCAAAGCCCAAACCACACCCACTGCCTGGAGTCCATTCCAACCCACAGCACCCCTAGAGGACAGAGTGGAACTGCCCACAGGGTCTCCAAGGCTGTCAGTCTTCACAGAAGCAAAGCCCAAACCACACCCACTGCCTGGAGTCCATTCTGACCCACAGCGCCCCTAGAGGACAGAGTGGAACTGCCCACAGGGTCTCCCAGGCTGTCAATCTTCATGGAAGTTGACTTCCTCATCTTTCTCCCACAGAGTGGCTGCTGTGTTCCAACTGCTGTCCTTTTGGTTGGCAGCTGAATGCTTTAACCACAGTGCCACCAGGGCCAGGAATATTTGTGGGGGACACAGTTCAATCCATAACTGGCACGCGGGCTCCTCTCCAGGAAGGCCGCCAGAACATGGTCTAGACTGTCAGCAGGTCTGAGAGCACCTCCAGGGCAGTCCCACGGCTGCAGTATGCGTCCCCCAAGGCCAGCGCAGCCCCAGCACCGAGGAGGCCGGGACCAGCGCTCAACGTCAGAAAAGGCAGAACTTTCCCAGGATGACACGGACTTCTGAGGGGGAGTGAGCTCCCTGTCACTCCAGGTGTGCAAACAGAGGCTGGGTGCTGTGGACTGAACTGTGTCCTCCAAAAACAGGAGTCGGGGACCTGGCCCCTCTGCCTGTGGGTGGGACTCCGTGTGGGGAGAGGGTTCCTTCATGAAGTTCATGAGCCATGCAAGGTTTGTCTTAAACCTCACGAATGCTCTGGGTGAAACAGTATAAACACAGAGGCAGGCACAAATGGGGGGGGGCAGATGCCACATGGAGACAGCCAAGGACCCAAGGGGCAGAGCCAAAAGAGATAAGGACCGCCCCCTGAGCCGGCAGAGAGCCAACACCCTGGATGTGGACTTGGAGCTTCTGCACTGTGAGAGGCTTAGCTTCAAACACCACCAATGTCCGTGTCGTCTTCACGCCCTCTGCACTGACTCTGAGATCCTGCCTCCCTCTCTCCCTTCTCAGGACCCTGTGGTTCACCGGGCCACCTCCCATCTCAGGGCCTCTCACTCAGTCACACCTGCAAAATTCCTTTGCTGTGCATGGTCACCGACACACAGGCTCGGGGACGGGGACAAGGGCGTCTTTGTGTGGGGGCATTGTTTGCCAACCACAGACCCACACAGGGGTTCTTTAAAAGAGGAAAAATAGGGCCGTGGAGGGAAACTGGTCCGCATGCCTTCAGCTGCAAATGCAGAACGTTCCCCAGAAAACAGCTTGAACAACGTGCCCCCTGGGTAGCTCCTTGGCAGGGGGTCGGGCCAAAGCGGGGTCCAGGGTGGTCAGTTTGCAAGCTAATTAACAGCTAATGAACAGCACTGAGGCCAGGCCCTTTCCTTATGTCTGTGGTTTTCATTTTCATCCTTGTCTCCTCCTGGTCACAGAACAGCTGCCACGATGCCTACCATCACATCACCACATGCGCACGGCCAAACAGGAAGGAAGGGGTGGGCCTTTTGCGCCTCTTTCATGAGCCGTTGGGAAGAAAGTCTTGTTTCATTGGTCAGACCTAGGTCACATGGCTTTCCTCCTCCAGCCAATGGGAAAGGAGAATGGGCCCACTGTGATAGGCTGAAAGGAGTCATGCTTTTCCCTGGGGTGGGAGGGGCCTCGTTTCCCGGACAGGTGGCTCCCCCTCCCCGCAGGAAACCAGGTACGCAAAGGTCCTGGTTAGCTGCACTGTGCAGCTGATAGCACAGACACAGCAGCTTGAAACAACACATATTTTATTGTTTTTAAGGAGTTGTGGTGGCATAGCGCCTAAGGCACGTGACTGCTAACTAGCAGGATGGCAGTTCAAACCCACCAGCCACTCTGCGGAAGGAAGACTAGGCAATCTACTTTTGTAAAGATTTATTTTTATTTTTTAACACAAAGGTAATTTATAAATATTTTATAAATGTAACAAATTAAATTCATATATGTAAATGCTGATGGTAAACTTAATCAAACATTTTATTTATTCACAAGTCCAATATCTGAGTTTCTTTAGTGTTTGGACCTTATTAAAACACACACACACACACACACACACACACACACGAAGGAAAATTACAAGTGTAGACAAAGATGTGGGGAAACTGGTGCTCTACCCCATTGCTGTGGGGAGGTTATACGGTGCAATCACCGTGCCCAACAGTCCGATTATTGACTTTGACCCGTCAGAAAGGTTGTGGGTTTTTTTGGAAAGAACATACGTTTATTACTGCAGCATTTCCAGGGGTCAGGGTCTCATAAGGCTCCAATTAAGGGGTCAGCAGTGGCTACAATCCCACCTCAAGTTCAGGGCTCTCCTCGAGTGTCCAGTTGACAGAATTCAGTTCCGTGAGGTTGTGAGACACAGCCCCATTCTCTTCCTAGCTATTGCCCTGGGACCAACTCTCAGCTCCCACAGGCCGCCCACCAGGCCTTGCTACGTCACCCCTTCCTCTCATGACACGACCATTTGCTTCATCTTTGAGGCCAGCAAGAGCGTTTCTTCTTCTTTTAAAGGACTCACCTGATTAGATCAGGCCCACCCAGGAAAGCCACCTTTATGATTGACTCAATGTTGCCACCTGCGTGACAGCCCATCCTGCCCACAGGTGTGGCCCACGCCCCAGGGCAGGGGTCATACAGGTGTGGCCTGCACACAAGGGTGCAGGCTATCGGCCCCATCTGGGATTCCACCTACTGCATCAGACAGGGAGGAGGCAAGCACCCGCTGCTGGTACCATGTCACCGTGCCTGTCCCCCCCCCCCATCCTGGACCAACCCCCAGCCCGATTTTGGGGCCGGTTACCGCCTTCTTGTCCTTAGGTCTAAACTTAGCCAGTCCCCGAAGCAGCCTCCTCGGGCCCCCACCGGCCCGGGTTCCTCTGTCTCTGTGTCCTCTGGGCTGTCCCTGCCAACACCTGTCCCCATCTGCAGACCACAGGCAACACCTTCTCCTCCACAGTGGGTGCTGGGCACTGCCCACGCTGCCATAGCAGGTAGTCACTGGACACTGGCGGACGTGTGGACACGCTCGTGTTCGTGGAGGCCAGGCATACACCATGGCTCCTGGAGGCTCTGTGTGGAGCTAGGGTGGGGGTTGCAGGATGTAACTGGGATGCTGAGCCCCGGGGAGGGGCCAACAGAGGAGAGAGCAGGAAATAGGCCAACTGGGAGCAAGTGTCATATCCCTGAACATCTCGCGCTCTGTCCCTCCCACCCTGAGGCTCCAAGTGACAGGTACCAGTGTGGCTAATGGACTCCAAGCCATGGACTGAGAGGCAGGTGTTCTGATGGGGTGGGAGGGCACCCTAAGGGTTGAGGAGGCCTAGTGGGCAGAGGCGTGGCCCGTGCCTGGGACCCAGGACTGGGAGTGGGGCCAGGGCAGAGCCTCAGCGAGCAGCCTTGGCCTGAATAATTTACAGCATCCCTGGAAGGTATTCTTCACAGCAGGTGTGGGAGGGGACTAGAGTCACCTCCACTTACAGGGCTCCCCAAGGTCACCCAGAAAACCTGGTCAGTCAACACTGGAGCCCAGCTCTGAGCTTCTGCCCAGCCACCTCCCCTAGCCGGGGCTTAGGACTGGGGTGGTCCCAGACACGGCTGAGCGGACCGAGGTGGGGCCCTCCCAGGCCACCCCAGGGCTTCCACGTGACAGATGTGCCCTGAGTATCTGTGGACTGAAGGAAAGATGTCAGGGTGGTGCCTGGCCTTGAACACCAGACTCAGGTGTCCAGACAGCCGAGGGCAGCAGGAAGTCCTTGAGGGAGGGACCCGGCCAATAAGGTGCCAGCCAGAGAGGCTGAGCTCGCAGGCGCTGGGACTGGTTGGGGGCTCCGGGCTTGACCCCAGAAGAACCCTGGCTGGTGCTCACTACACCATGCCGAACAGCTGCTGGAGTCCATTACAGTGCTGCCAGCCCCAGCCAGGCCCCGCAGTGGTCCTGTCTCCTCTGGGACCTGCAAGCTGATGCGAGGCTCCCCACGGACCGACCCGTGCCGCTGTGATTCCGTCCACACTCAGTGCTGGCCCGGCCGGCCCTGATGCTTCCAGGAGGGGCCCGTTGCCCGGCCCTGTCTGTTGAAATGAGACTTCAAAGACAAGTACCCACCCGCCCCTCCCCAGGGCTCCTCCTGACTCAGGCCCCTCCCTCCCCAGCAGGCAGCAACTGAGGGCAAAGACCGGCACCAGACAACTCCCCACGGAGCTCACAGCCAGGTGGGGAGAGAGAGGCGACTGCGAGCTGGCATGGATCTTGGACCGGTCCGGTTGGATGCCCCCATTTTACAGATGGGAAAACTGGGACCCAGGAAGGAGGGGGGTTGTCCGCTGCCGCATGGCGAGCCAGGGAAGGGGTGGGAGCTTCAGTGCGCACCAGACATGCCCAACTCTGCAAAGCTGGGGCAGAAAGAGCCTAGTGGGGGGGGGGACGCTGCGACCGGCCCTGGGTTCTCCCGGAGCACAGGAGCCCGTACCGGCAGCCAGGAGCCAGCAGCACGGAGGCAGAGCCCAGAGAAGAGCAAACCTTCTCAGGGACCCCGGTCAAGGCGCAAAGGCACGCCCGCCAGCCCCGTCCCTCCCAGCCCTCCACTGAGCTTCAATAGCGCACACGGTGGCTGAGCTGGGCCTGGGCTGGGCAGGGGCACTCAGAGACACTGCCTGCCACTAAGAGCCCAGACAGACACGGCCACAGCCTCTCGCCAGGCCACCCTGGGGCAAACAAGACGGCTCCTCCAACAGGAGAGGTCAGGGGAGGCTTCCTGGAAGAGGGGTCACAGTGAATGACATTTGACGGGAGTGGGGGGGCCCACGTTTGGACAGGAAGGCCTCAAGAACGGCACGTGTCAAGGCTCCGAGGTGGACAAGTCCAGCATGGTGGTCGAGCAGCTCCAGGAGAGAGTGGGGGGCAGCGGCAGCTGGTCAGCGGTGGGTGTGCCCGCAGACACGCCCCGCCCAGGTCAGCAGAGCCTCAGCACTGCCCCAAGCCCACCCAGCACATGAAGCTGGGTGCCCCCTGGCAGCAAGCTCACCCCCACTCCTGCTAAGTGGGGGAGCAGTGCCTGTCTCCCAAGGCTGCTGGAGGAGGAAGGAACGTCAGGTGCCCACACAGTGCCTGGCATGTGCCAGCCCCCAGTGCGCAAAAGCGGCCCCTCCACCGGCACGCACGAGGTGCCTGGAAGCTGAGCAGTCTGCACCCACACCCAGCCACACCCGAGGGGCGGCAGGCACGGGGCACCCCAGGCCACATCAGCAGAGGTGTGGTGGGTTCCCAACCCCACCCACAGCTGAGTCCACACTGGCAGCAACAAGTGGACTCATAGTGCGGGATGCTGGTGGCTGGAGATGTACCCCGACTGGAGAATGGGGGTGAGGAGCAGACTAAGGTGCATGGGTGTGGCACACAGAGGGGTGTGCAGTGTGAATATGGTGAACACAGAGTGTGTGCACAGCATGGGTGGACACATGTACATGCATGTGCACACACATGTTGACGCACATCTGTGTGTGCAGAGTATGTGTGCCTGGATGCACATGCACACATGACTGGCTGCATGTATATGTGTGTGGATGTGTGGATGCATGTATGTGTCAATATTCTGTGGGTATCTGTACATGTGAGTATGTGCACACGTGTGCATGTAGATGCTTGTATGAACAAGTGTGGCTGTGCACACACCTGTGTGCATACTGCATGCATACACATGGGGCTATTCAGGCATGCACATGCACGGACACACATGTAGACATATACATGTGGATGCACACATGTATTGGCATTGTGTGGATGCACATGCATGCACAGGTCGTGTGCATGGCTGTGTATGGATGTCCATGTAGGTTTGCATGTGCACACATGTATGCATGCAAACATGTGCATGTGGATATGTGGGCTCACCTGTGGGGGCACACACATGCACATGTGGATATATGTGTACACACATGGCATGCAGATAAGTGTGTGTACGTGTGTGTGCACACAAGGACAAGTGCATGTGGGGGGGGTCAAGAAGACACTCCCCTCAGCCTGAGCTGAGGCTCCTCTGCCATGGAGGGCGCTGTATCCTGGGGGGCATCCCAGCCCCTCTGCCAGCTCAGCCGCCACGTGTGCAGGCCGAGCAGCTGGCCTGGCTGTGCGTGTGTGGCCCCCCCTGCTGGGCCCTGCTCTCACCACGAACTCGCCACGCTTCCACGTGATTTTCCTTTTGAGACCCCCCCACTCCTTCCCCAACGCCCCTTGAACACAGCTACCATGTGCACACACACACACACACAGAGCCTTGGACTCCCCGAAATGCCAACTCAGCCACCAGCGATGCCAGGCTGGGCGTTTTTGCAGCTTGTTGCCAGGGAAGGCCTGCTCTTTGCCACCCTGGGCTGAGGCCTCTCCCACGTCTTCATCGACAGCCATGGTCCTTGGGCCTCCCCTGCCTGCAGGCGGGTCCACGCACAACGCAAGACACAGCGGAGGCCACCACGGCCCCTACGAACTCACCGCGGGGACCCCAGCTCCCTCTGCCCTCAGCTCCAGGCCAGGCAGCCCCGCAGGACAATCGCTGCCGCCCACCCTCCTCAGCTTTGAGCCAGCCTCAGACCATGCAGCCTGTAAGTCAAACGCTGCCAACTGTCCCCCAGGGCCTGGGTCACCAGCCGCGTGGCACTCCAGACAATCCCCCACGAGCCTGCCCGAGAGCTGCACCCTGGGCAGCAGGCAGTCCCGTGTGGTCTCGGGCCCCACGCACTCTGCTGCCCTTCCCTCGACTCCCTGAGCCTGGGCGGCAGCTGCTGGTGAGCATGGCGGCTACGGTTGGAGCCAGGAGCCCTTGGTGTCTCCCCAGGCCCTGCACCCCCAAGTGCAAGATGAGAACCCCTCATGACAGGAATTGCCCACATGGCGACCCGGCTACTAGGAGAGGGAGGGACCTTTCTGCCACCTGCCACCTCCCCTTTTGGATCTCCCAGGACAAAGCCCACCCCACCCTTCACATCACACCGTAGGGGGCACAGCCTACAGCAACCTCCCCTTCCCTAACGCGGCTAATTTTCCATTCTCTGAAACCCGGACACCTCCTCCAGGAAGCTCTCCCAGACAACCAGCTCCCAGGCTGGGGAAGGACCCTTACCAACAGCACCTCATCCAGTAAACACTGTCCATCTCTCGAGGCACCGGCTGCCCCAGATGGTGAGCACCCTGCGGCCAGGCCCCTCCGACACACAGAGGACAGCCCCTACAGACGCGCACTCACCAGGCTGAGGACAGGGTCCCAGAGGGACCCTCAGTAGGCGCCATCTCTCTACTGTCCCTGGTCACGTACCTCTCCAATGTGAGCCACGGCCCTCCACTCCACGCCTGTGTGCCCAGGCACCAGATTCACAGAGTCCCTGCGGGCCCCGCCCAGGACAACTCTTACCATCCTAGCTCCCACATCTGGAATCTCCGAGTCCGGCCTGGCCTGGAGCTACTTCCCGCTGCGGGCTCTGCTGGTGCCAAGCCTGGTTCAGGAGCCTCGCGTTGGCCTCTCTGCCAAGATGGCAGCACTCTTCTTGAGAGGCTGCTCACCCAGCTGGAAGCGCCTGCTACGGGGCTGCGTGAGGTCCTTGCAGAGTTCAGCAAGCAGAGGGCAATAGCTCAGAGCCCTTCACGGGGACGCTGCTGTCATCATGGGGGGACATGTCCCAACCCCTGCCCATCACGCCCGCCTGTGCACCCAAGGCAGATTCCGCCTCCTTCCTGCCCTCCCACCTGAGCGTGTGGGAGAACTGGGGGTAGCACAGGTGAAGCTCTAGACTGCTGCGGGGAGGAGACCTCTCTGGGCCTAGCAGGGAAATGCCTGGTGTGGGGTCTCCCGTCGGTCTCCTTGGCCTGCCACGTCTTCCCTGGAATCTGCCGCCCCCAGAAGTCAAACTGCCTGGTGGCAGAGACCACCCACCAGAGTCCACAGTGGGCTGGGGAGTGACAGGGCACGTGCAAGGGCCGGGGGACAGGGGTAATCAGCAGGAACCCCAACAGCCTCCCCCCTGCCTCTACACGCATGAGACACCCACGCACAATACCCGCCCGCCCTTGGCTCAGTCGGGGGTGTTAGTCAGAGAAGATGACTTTCCCCATCTCCCCCCGCCCTTTAGAAGAAGGGCCACCAGGCCCAGGAAATCGACTTCACACGCTGCCAACACAAGCGCAGGGCTTGGTGGCAGCCCAGGGCGTCTACCCGCACCACCGTGATGATTCACGCTCCCGCAGCGCCGGGACCAGCAGACCGGGAAA
>NW_006922734.1:119863-120462 GCF_000298275.1 Orycteropus afer afer | reverse complement strand
TTCTCATCGTCTTCACCGTGGTGGGCAACGTGCTGGTGGTGATCGCCGTGCTGACGAGCCGGGCGCTGCGCGCGCCGCAGAACCTCTTCCTGGTGTCGCTGGCCTCGGCTGACATCCTGGTGGCCACGCTGGTCATGCCCTTCTCGCTGGCCAATGAGCTCATGGCCTACTGGTCCTTCGGGCAGGTGTGGTGCGGCGTGTACCTGGCGCTGGACGTGCTGTTCTGCACCTCCTCCATCGTGCACCTGTGCGCCATCAGCCTGGACCGCTACTGGTCCGTCACGCAGGCGGTCGAGTACAACCTGAAGCGCACGCCGCGCCGCGTCAAAGCCACCATCGTGGCCGTGTGGCTCATCTCGGCCGTCATCTCCTTCCCGCCGCTCGTCTCGCTCTACCGGCAGCCGGACAGCGCCGCCTACCCGCAGTGCGGCCTCAACGACGAGACCTGGTACATCCTCTCCTCGTGCGTCGGCTCTTTTTTCGCGCCCTGCCTCATCATGGGCCTGGTCTACGCGCGCATCTACCGCGTGGCCAAGCTGCGCACGCGCACGCTCAGCGAGAAGCGCCCGCCCGGCGGCCCCGACGGCGCGTCCCCGACC
>NW_006922734.1:117022-119592 GCF_000298275.1 Orycteropus afer afer | reverse complement strand
GCTCCCCGGGCCCCAGCGGGCGCCTGTCGCGCGCCAGCTCGCGCTCCGTCGAGTTCTTCCTGTCGCGCAGGCGCCGAGCGCGCAGCAGCGTGTGCCGCCGCAAGGTGGCCCAGGCGCGCGAGAAGCGCTTCACCTTCGTGCTGGCGGTGGTCATGGGCGTGTTCGTGCTGTGTTGGTTCCCGTTCTTCTTCAGCTACAGCCTGTACGGCATCTGCCGTGAGGCCTGCCAGGTGCCGGACCCGCTCTTCAAGTTCTTCTTCTGGATCGGCTACTGCAACAGCTCGCTCAACCCGGTCATCTACACCGTCTTCAACCAGGACTTCCGCCGCTCCTTCAAGCACATTCTCTTCCGGCGGAGGAGAAGGGGCTTCCGGCAGTGAGCCGCGCGCCCCGCCGCCCCCGGCGACCCTGGAACGGCCCGCGCTTCAGGCCTGGCGGCTGGAGGATGTGGCTGCGCGCAGAGGCGGGGGACGGAGGCAGCCACAGCCTGCTTGCTGCCTTCCGAGTGTGGGGACAGCGTCTCCAGAGACCCAGGGGCGCAGGCATGGAGGCCTACGTGCAGGAGAGGCATGCAAGGAGAGACAGTGGGGCCTCTGGGGAGGGGGGAGGAGAAGGGGAGACACCCCCCTGCCTTCCCACCTCAGCAAGGGGCTGCTTCTGGAAGTCTGAGCCTGGACCGGCTTTGGGGACCCTGGCAAGGGTGGCCGCGAGGTCAGGGTTTTAGATGGTAGCTGCAGACGCAGCCTCTCAGACGGATGAAAAGCCACACACACACACACACACACACCCCACCCGGTATCCACGTCTAAGCAAGGGCTGACTCCCCAAGACAGAGCCGGGGGCGGCCGTCTCAGGGCAGGGCCAAGGCGAGTCCTGACAGTCTTTGGTTACTGAAAGTCTTTCAATGTTTGCCAAAAGCAACAGCAAAACAACCAAACTATTTTCTAAATAAACCTTTGTAATCTAAGTGCTGGCTGCTGCCCTGCGTCCTTCAGCCGGCGGGTCCTAAGCTGGCGCGTGCGGAGTCTTCCTGGCCGTCACTCTGGCCTCTCTCCAGCCACGGCTGCGGCCTGCCTCCCCTCTGGCATGGTGAGGAGGGGTTATTACTGAAAGGAAATACTCTCCCGAGGTAACTATTTAAAGCACAGATACACCATATATACGTTCGGAAAGCTCCTGCTGGAGCAAAAGAAGACAGAAAGAATCAAGGGTCCAGTTTTGGCCCCTGGAGAGGACTGGCCTCCCAGCACTTTGACCTCTGCCCCCTCTGGTGACCTGGGAGTGGCCTCCGGGACCTCAGGCCTGAGGCAGGGAGCTGAAGTTCTCCCGGTCCAAGGCTCAGGTTCCACCTGGAAGCTTGGGGCTGCCGGGCCCTGGGCCTCTGGATCACTCTGGGCCTGCCTCCGGGGGAGGGAGGGGGTGAGAACCTGCCCACAGAGATGACACGGGTGCAGCGGTGGCCTCAGGCCGAGCAGGGACTGTGAGGCCGGCGCAGGACCGGGTAGTGTTTGGTTCTGTCATACGCGGGGTCCCCTAACAACGACACTGAGGGAGGGGGATCAAGGCCAAGGTAGGAGGTCCTTCCTCGTGAGCCTGGGGAGGAGGGAGGTGAACACTCCCACCACCATGTTCTTACTGTTTCTGACCCAAACAAGGGTCACTGAGGCCCCAAGGACATGGGGGAAGCCTGCAATGGTGGGGAGGGGTGATATGAGCCCGGAGCCCCCAGCTGCAGCCCAGCCTTGCCCCGGGCTCAGCGCCACCCTCCACGGAGCGGGGCCAGGACGCCAGGCTTCCTCTGCCCGTCTTCTCTAGGCAGCTCCTGGAGCCACTAAGATGGGGGCCAAGAGTGGGAGCTGAATGCTGGCGGTGGCTGGAAGCCTCCCGTGCACACGAGCTCAGCGGCCTGGGAGATGGCTCATGCTGGTGCCACCTGCGTAGACCATGCCGCCCTCCTGAGCTCCCCACTGGTCCCGTGTAGCTTCCCCTGCCCCCGGCTCTCCTCATCTGTCCTGGGGAGGCGTCAGCCCTGGGGCCTGCCTTTCACCCACCCCCATTCCACGTGTCAGAACCACACCTGTCCCAGGCGACTTGGCAGGCTGCCCTTAGAGCGGGAGCCCCCCCTTCCACTGCAGCCAGCTGGCTTCATCACCCCAAATTAGGGGTCCTCTGACACCCCAGCTTGTAAAGGGGCTCTTCAGTCTCCAAGAGCCTTCCCCAACTAAGTCCATGGTACACTCACACCCACTGTGTACCAGGCTCGGGGACAGGTGGAGAAACCGAGCCCCGGGTGATGGGGGAGAGCGGTGGGAGGGGCCGAGCATACTGGCAGCCTCCTCCAGGCAGGACATGGGCGGGTGTTCTGACAGCCCCAGGGCCCACCTGTGACGTCTGGGGTCCAGCCTGCCAGCCAAGTCGGGGCCCCCAGAGGGTGGCTTGCCACAAAGATGACACTGATCACATGAAGGCGAGTGGCCCCAGGAAGTTCCAAGCACAGCACAAGGGCCAGCAAGGATCGGCCGGCACCTGTGCTAAGAAGGTCCCGGCAGTTCAGCCCCAGGTCTGCAGCC
>NW_006922734.1:115030-116332 GCF_000298275.1 Orycteropus afer afer | reverse complement strand
GTGGGAGAGGGCAGTTTCTGCAGAGGGAAGTGGGACCACAGGGAATGACTTATGTGCCCTCAAGCAGGTCCCCTGTGAGCTGCTGGGTCTGCTGGGTGCAGGTGGGTCTGAGCCCCCACCCGCGAGGCTCTTAAGGAGCAAGGGCCCAGAAGCGCGGCGGTGGTCCCAGGCCCACTTCCTTTCCTCATCCCACCCGGGCTCTGTCCGAGGCGCTCGGTGGCAGAGTGCTAAAGCATCTGACTGCTCACCAGAAGGCTGGCGGTTCAAACCCACCAGCTGCTCCGCGGAAGGAAGACTGGGCAGCCTACTTCAGTGAAGCTACCACCTGGGAAACCCAAGGAGGGTCGCCGTGAGTCGAATCGACTCGGCGGCAGTGAGTTTTGTTTTGTTCTGTTTTTTTGGTTGGACTATGTCCAGGGCCACCATGGTTAATGCATTCTGCTGCTGCCAAAAGGTTGGCAGTTCAAACCCACCAGCCACTCCATGGGAGACAGATGAGGCAGTCTGCTTTGGAAAAGATTTACAGCCTCAGAAACCCTGCGGGGCAGTTTGTACTGTCTCATAGGATCACCATGAGTCAGAGTCTACTTGCTGGCAGTGGGTTGGTTTGGGGCTGTGTCAGCCACATGCAGCCTCCTCAGCACCCCGTTCAGGCGACAGCTGTTCCCACCACATCCTAACTGCTGCGGGTGGAGTCTCTTCTCAGTGACAAACAGAGCCAGAGGGCCGCTCCCAGCCCTACTCCGTCTGCTGCAGGGGACAGCAGGTCACTCGCCTGGGAGGCGCAGTGTCCTTGGGGATGGGGTGGAGAGGCTGGCACCCACCTGGAGGCCCCGAGCACCACTGCCCGCCCCTACCCACTTCAGGCCCTGCGTTGTGTCTGAGCCGTTTCTCTGGCCCCAAACCTCAAGCCCATGTCCTATGTCCAGCCCGTCACCATGCACAGGGGCTCTCGTCTCAGGGATGAGTCTGAAGATGGCTCACCTCCCACTTCACAGCCAGCATGTAACATGGAGGACACTGGCCCAGCGGTGACAGGCCAGCCCAGGACCCCAGGAGCAAGGCCGGAGCCAGCAATGTCCACTCTAGGGAGTCCACTGTGTGTAGCCTTGACCTGGGTTCCTCACTGCGGGCCTCCAAAGGCCCTACAAACAGGGATCTGGGTGCTGGAGATCTTGTAAAATGGGGCTCCCCTGGCCCTGGGCACCTGGTAAAGTGGGGTCCTCCAGGCCTGGGGATCTGGTAAAGTGGGGTCCTCCAGGCCTGGGGATCTGGTAAAGTGGGGTCCTCCAGGCCTGGGGA
>NW_006922734.1:104845-114255 GCF_000298275.1 Orycteropus afer afer | reverse complement strand
GCAGACCCCAGGTCTTTCTCCCACGGAGCCTCTGGGTGGGTTCGAACCGCCAACCTCTCGCTTAGCAGCCCAGCACCTAACTGTTGCATCACCAGGCACCTTGATGTGCGTAACTACTGGCTGCATTTTGACTCACTTGCTGAGTCTGTGGAAAGGTGGAAAGAAGAGAATCGCTGACTGCCCGTGCCTCTGGGCAGCTCGGGGCGCAACAGGAGGATAACAACGTACCCGCCCCCCGTGACAGGCAGCGCGGGGTGGCACGGAGCGGGGAGGAGCACGTGGGGGCTGGCAGCCGTGGTGTTTGTGTATCGCTTCCATCGTGGGGCTCAAATATTCGCTGCAGCTTCAAACCAGAGCACATGGCGCCTGCAGGGACATCTTGAGTCGGGTGTCGCGTGCCAAGGACGGGCACAGCGCCAGAGGCAGCCAGGCTGAGGTCCCCTGTGCGGGGGCCTGGACGCAGGGCCGGCTGCCGGCAGGCAGTCCACTCCCTTCCCGTGGGCCTGCCTCCACAACCTGGTGGACCAGGGACCCTGAGGCAATGGGAGCTCACAGTGGGCATTCGGGCTGCCGCCTCTCTGTGTGGCCAGCAGCCAAGGGCTCTGGGGCCAGCGAGGGATGGCATTAGATGTGTCTACCCGTGGGGGTGGGCAGAGGAGCGGAGGAGGTAGGGGAACAGGGCCAGGGGGTGTCTCCTACCTGAGGCCTCCTCCCAGCTCTGGCTCTGTGTAGAGCGGGGCTGTGACCACCCCGGAGGCTGTGGGCAGTTCCCCTGAAATTGGCCTTGGAGCTGAACCAATGATGGTCATCTCTGGGCCAAAAGAGAGCCCTGGGAACCCAAAATGCATTTCTTTCCTGCCAGAACTTTCTGTAAAAGCCTCAGGACAAGAGGTTCATTGGGATCTAGATAAGGATCTAGCCACTGGGTGGGGGCCGGGGAAGGGCTGGCCCAGAAAGCCCTGTCTCAGGGCCTCCGGCTCTTGTGTCTGAGCGTAAAATGTGCCGGAGCCACCTGGCAGGCCCGGAGAAAAGGGAAACAGGATCTGCACCCCGCCCTCCGGACACTTGTTCAGCAGGAGCTGGAGGTCCGGAGCGGGTAGGGAGAGGGACCATCACAGGCCCGTGCACATAGCTGGGTAGGATCCCATGCTGGTGGGACAACCTGCCTGCTGGGAGGCTTCGGGGACTCAGTACCTGGAGGGGCACTCGTGCCAGAGTCCCGACTGGGGTAGGGGCAGCTGAAGCCCTACTCCCTCAGTCACCAGCTGCACCAAACTGGGTACTTATCATTCTGCCAGCATCCCCTGAGGGCCCCTGCTGGGCCTTACTGTGGCCCAGAACTGAACAGCTGTGGAGGTCAAACGTCACGGCCGAAGGAGTCCCAGGCTTGGACGAAACTGTGCTACTCAGCTGTGGTACTGCCACTGCCCCAGCCACCCCGTGGGCCCAGAAGCCCCCTTCTGACGCCGCTGCTCCCCCGCCCAGGACACAGTGCCGGCTTCCCCGTCCTCGCAGCCCGCCCCTCAGGGCCTGCTCTGGCCGGGCCACTCCGCGCCTGCTGGATGTCATGCCCTCTGATGGGAGGGAGTCCTTCCCTGTCTTCACCTGACCACCTCTTCCGTGTCCCCTGACTTAGGTTGGGGTTCAGCTTCAGAAAGCCTGTGGGGACCCCCACCTCCTTGCATTCAGTAGCTTGCCCCCAGTGCTAGGCCAGGCCCTGCCCTGTCCTCCCGGGGCCTCCTGGCTGTAGGCACTTTGAGCTCAGGATCGGGCGTAGAGGACCGCGCAGAGGACACTGAGCCATTCCGGCAAAGTGTCAGGCAGCCGGTGTGGGCCTCCCTGGGCCCAGCCTCTCCAACCCCCGGGCCTCAAACCCCAGAGCTGCCCGGGGTGTGCAGGGCAGGTGAGGCTGGAGCCCGGGCTCTGAGTGCAGGTGGGCCTGGCTGCCGGGGCTTTGGCTCCGGGCTGCTGGCTGCCGGCTCCCGGCTCCGGCGGGGTTCACGCACAGCCCCTGCACCGTGGGGATTTTCCACCTCACAGGCAGGCCCGGCAGCACTATGTTCAAGTTTTGGTGGGCGGGTTGTATCCCCGTTTAACTAGCTCTTAACTGACTAAGCCTCCCTACCGAAACGGAAAGATCTCGAGGCGACCTCAGGGTGAAGCTGGGTTCCTCCCGGGGTGCTGGGGAGCAAGATGCCCCGGAGACTGTCAGTTTCAGTAACCCCATCCCACCGCAGAGGAGGGGCCCCGAATGGTAGCAATAACAGGGGAGCTGCGTTTGTGTGCAAACACAGGTTCTCAGGGCCGGCCAGGTAGGAAGTGATGCACCGTTTCACAGGTGAGGCGACTGAACTGCACGGAGGGAATGGCATTGGAGGGCCACTGTGTGCGCGGCCTCTGCCGGAAGCCGGGCCCTGGGCTACGGGCCCTCCCTACCCTGCCCCATCGAGGCCCTCAACAAGTTCCTGGCATCAGCAACAGCCCCATTCTACGGATGAGAAAACTGAGGTTGACAGGAGAACTCTCCAAGGTCCTGACTGTCCCAAGTGCAGTCAGCTCACCTAACTGCAGGCCTATCCCTGTTTCTTTCCTTTTGTGAACCATCTTTGCTCAACAGGGTCTCACTCAAAACCAAAACCAAGCTCACTACCGTTGATTCGGGCTCCTGGCGACCCCCTTGGGTTCCCAAGGCTGTAAATCCTTGCGGGGGCAGACAGCCTCATCTTTCTTCCACAGAGCAACTGGTGATGTCAACCACTGCCGCTTTGGTTAGCAGCCCAATGCCTTGACCTCTGGGCCACCAGCCCTCCTGTGACACAGAGCCCAAGCCTCCACACAGTTCAGAGCAAGTGGCTCCTTTGTCTTCCTTGTAAGCGGCTTCTAAACCCTGGCTGCTGGGAGCACCCGCAGCCCTGCTCACAATGGGAATTAGGGGCCGCCTTTGTTTTCATTACGTCGTCGTAGAAACCGTTCCGAACAATAGGGAGTTTTGAAAGCTCACCCCACCCAGGATAGAAAATGCCAACGTGTTTGTGGAAAGAAATAACTCAGTTACCGGTTTACTAGAGTGCACGCCCGTCACAAATCGAATTTGGAACAAAATCAGTCCTCTTTTAATTGGTTCAGATGAAGCTGTTATTCAAAATCGGATTGTTGTTTTTCCTCAAGGATTCAACGAGGAGGCAGAGCAGGGGGTGGAGTTTCAGCTTTTGAAATAGCTCCATGACTGGCAGGCGCAGGGCGCGCAGCTCCTCGGAGCCTGGGGGCTGATCACCCAGCGGGGACTTTAAAATGTGCCCAGACCAGTAACCAGGTGACTCCGGGTCTTGGCACCAGCCCCATTCTACAGATGAGGCCTTTCTCCTGAGGTGTCCCTGCGTGGCTTTGAACTTCTGGCCTTCGGAGAGCAGCCGAGTTCAGGCACTATCTGCATCGTCACCCAGGGACCCTGAAATGTTCCCAGAGGGGCCCCAGAGTGGCCATCAATTAATACTGGGCATGTAAGAGCTCTGGCGGCTGCAGTTACGGCATTGGGCTGCCAACCGAAAGGTCGACAGTTTGAACCCAGCAGTCACTCAGTGGGAGAACAATGGGGCGGTCTGCCTCTCTTAAGATTTACAATCTGGGAAACCCTAAGGGGGCTGCTATGAGTTAGCCCTGCCATGATAGCAGTGGGTTTGCTTTGGTGGTTTGGGCACGTTCAGGGTGTAGTAGTAACACAGATGCCTTTGCCGAGGGCCCCTGGGTGATGATGGGGTGACATCTTTGCTGACAGGTCACGAGGTGGGTCTCTCCAGGTTGCTGAAGCTGGACACAAGGGTGGCACCAGGGTGTGGAAGCCCCTGACTTTGGGGTTGAAGCTGGCGGGGGTCTGTGATTCCCCCAGCCTCAGTTGCCCTGTCACCCTTCCTGCCTCCCACGCTACATGTAGAGCCCGCATGGGCCCTGGGGCTCTCTGTGAGCAGTCAAACGTGGGCTTCGTGGACACTGGCCATATGGAGCGGTGAGGGGTTTCCGGAGGCCTGGGGTGTAGCGGGTGTATCACAGAGACCCCCAGCAAACCTGACAGCTGGGCTTGGCGCTGGCTGGGGACAGTAGGCCGTGCAGGCTGGGCTGTGGTGTCGTCTCACTCCCAGACCCACCTGGAGGCCAGCATCCAGTAGGTTCTTAACAAGTGCTGGAAGAATCAGTTGTAGATGAGTCAGATTCAGACAGACCTGGGCTTGGGGTGCCTGCAGTCAGGTTGGGGTTCAGGGGAGGCCCTCCAGCCAGCCCATTGAAAGATGGGGGGTGCAGCAGGAGGTGTGACTGCAGCTCACACTACCCCACACACACACCGTGTTCCAGCCCAGACAGGTGAACATGCAGGACGCCCACCTCTGGGCTGCCTGGGGGGCTGGTGCTCCTACAGGCACCCCCCTCAGACTCCCACAGAAACGTGAGTGAGTGGAGCTCAAAGAATCCAGAAACCAGTGGGACCCATTTTCCTGATGGGGAAACCGAGGCTCAGACAGCTAGGCCTTGTCTAAGGCCACTCTTCCACTGAAGTAGGGGCTGTGGGGGTCATCCCAGTACCCTTGCTGGCTCCTCCCATAACCAGCAAAGCCACAGGGTGAGCACAGTGGGGGCTCAGAGGGGCGGCCGCACTCACCACTGGCACCCAGCCTGGCCTGTGTGCCCTCTGTGTTTAGGGGATCAGGCTCCAGTGAGGGGCAAGGATACAGAAATAGCTCGGATTGTTGGCTGGAAGAAATCCAAAGGCCTCATAGCAGGTCCTGGATAGTCTCACAGCCCCAGTCACTCACGCCTGCTCACATACCTCCGCTGACGGGGAGCTCACCCCCTACCTGAGCCCACCTAGGCCCTGCAAATGGTGCTGGATGTTTGGAAGTTTGCCACTCATTTAGAAGGACTCTGCCCCCTGAACTCCACCCAAGGCCTCAGGGAGAGCCCCCCGGATGTGCTTGGGGCTGGAAGGACGGGGGGCATTTTTCCTTCCCCTTCTGTGTTTGCTGCCCCTCCTCATGAGTTTGCACTGATGTTGGGTCCGGCACTGGGCTGGGAGAGGAACGGAGCCCACTGGGCTGTGCTCAATAAAGCCGCCAGGAGCACACAGCCTGCGGGGGCCTGGGGCGAGCCACGGTCCTGGGGCAAGCCTGCTGAGTCAGGTCCAGCCCCAGGCTGCTGACCAGTGGGAGTGGACAGTGATGAGGGTGGCTGGAGGCCTGTGAGAGCCAGCAGGGATGAGATCACCTTCGAGACGGGGTTCCCTGAGACCTCTGAGATGGGGTCACCTGGGCCTCAGAGATGGGGTCACCTGGGGTTCAGCGGTGGGACCCCCAGTGGCTCCAGAGTGGAATTACCTGTCCTGGGAGGCGGGCTCGCCAGGGCTGATCCATGTTCCAGGCTCCAGGGCTGCCCAGAGGGAAGAGAGGGCTGCAGCCTGGCTCGGCCATCCCAGCTGGCAAGCTTGCCCTTCCAGGCCTCGGTCTCCTCCTCTGTGGAGTAAGTGGGAGCACCCCACAGGGGGCTGGGTGAGAGTACACACAGAGGACGTGCACCCCACTCTGCCACTGTGTCCACCCTTGCGAGGCTCGGCCCCCATGATTTTTCTGGAAAATACATGCTAAGTACCTGCCAGGTCCAGGCAGTGCCCCTGACACTGGGGTCTCGGTGACGCACCACCCATCACACTGTTCCAGACGCCAGGACAGGCAATTATCTGAGAGCATGACTCGCACGGCCTGACGCCTCCTCTGCACCCCACACGCATCACAACCTTCCCAGACCCCCAGGAGCCGCTGTCCTCTGTCGACCACCCTCAGGACCACAGCACCCAGCCAGAGGCCGCCCATCCCGGACGGGGGGCTCACCACCTGCAGGGAGCCCTTGCCCCTGTGGCCGGGCTGCCCAACATCACTCAGCTCCAAGGGGTCAGATCTGGACTTCACTGGCTGCATAGAAGCCTGTGTTCCAGGGTAGTCAGGTTTCCATGGTTCCCACGGGAGACGGCACCTTGGTGACCAGGAGCTTCGGTCCTGGCTACAGGACTCAGAGCAGTGGGTTTCCGAGGGAGCATGTGGAAAGGCTGCGATTGGAGAACACGGCTTCATTCATTGGACGACTGCGGTGAGTGGGTGGGGCTTTCACACACAGGGGCTCCATCAGTCTCCACCCGACGAGTAGTTCTGGTCACTTTTGCGTTTTTGGATTTTGTTCCACATTTTTCCTCCTGCTCCATCCAGGATCTCCAGGTTTGATCTCTTTCAGAGCGGTTGGCATTGGTAGCCAGGCACCATCTAGTTCTGGTCTTGGGTCGTGCAGGCTGAGGTCCTCATGGTCCGTCGTGTCTCTGGGCTAATTGTTTCCAGATTTGCGGAGGCCACCTTGCTCTCCTGCAGGAAACAGACTCGGCGAGGCTCCTCAAGGCTGCCCCGGTCACTGAACGGCTAAGTGGCAGAGCGGTGTTCAGAATGAGAGTGGGGGTCTCGGCCAGCTCTTCTGCTCGTGCGGGGGCCTGAACGCAGGACCGGCTGTGGGCAGGGAGTCCTCTCCCCTTCCTGGGGCCCACCCCACAACCTGGTGGACCAGGGACCCTGAGGCGATGGGCACCTCTGCGGTGGCATCACTAGGCTGGTGTCGTCCATGTCGGAGACTCCTGATGTCACCCCACATGGACATCCTCCCACACCAGACCATACAGAATCCTTAGTGACGTTTGTTATCAATTTTAATCATAGAATAATATGTGATAGAGTTGTAAGTGTAAGTTGTAATATGTGTTAGGAGCTCTGGGGGCGTAGTGCCTAAGGCACTTGACTGCTAACCAGAAGGCTGGCGGTTCAAACCCACCAGCCACTCCTCAGAAGGAAGGTTGGGCAATCTACTTCTGCAGTGATACCGCCTCAGAAACCCAAGGAGGGGTCGCTGAGTCAGATTCGAGTCGAAGGCAGTGATTTTTTCAGAGTTACCCATAATATTTCTCAGATGATAGGAATGCTAACAACAAAACCGCTTTGTGAGTCTCTCTACACGGAATGACGACATTGTTAGTTGCAACTGGTTAGCAATTGCGGGAAGTCTGTTTGATTTCTCTCCTTTTGTTTCTGTGACAACTTCTTTCTCAAAAACCATTACTGAGTCAAGTTCACAAATACTGATGACTACAGCATGGTAGCTCGAACACCAGAAAACTTGACAAAACCAATAAACTGCAGAAACACCGGGAGCGCCGACCACGCTTTTGTAGCGCGGACGAAACCACGTGACTCGGAGCACCGTCTAATTGGATAATACGCCAGCCCCGGCCCAGCGCATTGCAGCTTCAGGAGGTAAATTAGCCGAGTGTGTTAGCCCTGCAGGTACAGTCACACGTGTCAGCTGGGCTCACGAAAGATGTTCTTGTTGTTTAACCACAGAGATCTTTATAAAAAATAAGAAATTTCGGCTGCAACATTGTGCAAAAGTTTTATAGGCAGTCATTCGGAGGTCACCTTGTCTGACAGCGTCACCTGGTGCCATCCACGCCCCCTGCCTCCCCCTATGATGCCACTGTGCCCCTGGGCCCGGGTGTCCTTCATGCTGGGTGTGCCGTGCAGGCCCTGCTGTGCAGGGTGGGGCAACAGCTGCCTTGTCCCACCCCAACCTGGTGTAGGACGTCTTGACTGTCTGTGCCCTCAGGGGGTGGAGGGTGGCAGGGGGTGCAGGGTGGAGGTGACGGACGTGACGGGAGGAGGGACCATGTGTCAGCCGAGCCCTGAGCACCCCACATATTCCATCACCCCGTCGGAAAGGAGCCCCATTCGGGCGCCCAGTCTCAGACCCGGGAGACAGTGAGTTTCAGTTCCTCGGTTCTTCTTCCTCAGTTCTTCTGGCCACTTGTGGTATTTTGTTACTAAAGCCCCAGGAGACCGACCAGAGCCCCCTGCAGACCTGGTTCTGCGTTAGGGCCGTGGAGCCTCAGGCCTGCCCTGGTGGGGCTGACGATCTCGGGGGAGCAGGCTCTGGCCGCAGACCACACACTCAGCCAGTGCCCAGGGAGTGTGGGTCCATGGGCGACTGCTCTCAGCCCTCACGCTGACCACACGGAGGGCGTGGGTGAGGAAATCGGGGTGTGGAGCGGAGAGGCAACGGCGCGGGTCAGTGGCAGAGCTGGATGGCGGAAGCCCGGCTGGAGGGGCCCAGAGCAGGCTGACGTCGAGGCCTGGGCCCCGGGGCTGACCAGGAAACGGTCAGGTGTCTGATGTTGCTCATCACAGGGGGCAGGCACCTCAGGTCCCTTGACCTGGTGCCTCTGGAGGTGCTGAAGGAAGTCACGGGGCTGCAGGCAGGACCCCTCTGTCCCCACGATCCTCAGCGGCCATGTGTTCACTCTTCCTGCCCACATTCTGTGCAGCAGTGAGGCCAGCCTCTGTAAGGGTCCCTCCGAGGCACGTGTCCACACTGGAGAGGCCCTGTGGCCTCAGCCCCCGTCTGCTCCACGCTCCCCAGCGCCCGGCTCTGTGACAGGCCCTCATCCTTCCCAGCCTGGCTCCTCATCTCAGCAGGTGTGTGCGGGGACTTAGCAGGGAGTAGGTGGGCAGGTTCTGCGGAGGGTGTACGGAGCGCGTCCCAGGCCAGGGCTAATAAACCCGGGTGGAGTGCTGGCCCGCCCCCAGGCCTTGCAGATGGCCACAGAGGCCAGCTCCCAAGCCGTGCCCGGAGGACCCTGGAAGGAAGCCTGGCAGGTTCCTGAGCGCCAAGGAGGAGGGCTCTCCTGGTCTGGGCTGCAAGGATGGAAAGCTACAGGCCTGCCCGCGGCCACAGGGTGAGCCCGCACCGCTGTCTGCCATCAGCCGCCAGGAGGGCGACCGTGGAGGCTGGGGCTGCTCCCACCCCTGGGGAGCCAGGGGCCAGTGTGGCTGCAGGAGACCCCAGCTACTGCCTCCAGGGTGATGGCTGGCCCACCTGGGGGGGTCCCGGGGCCACCATGACAACCACCACACAGTGGGGGAGGGGCTTAAAGCAACAGCAACGCCCAGGGCCAGCAGGCCATGCTCTTTCCAGGGGGCCTGTCCTGGCTTCTGGTGGGCTCAGGCACTCCCGGGCTTGGGGCCGCATCTCTCCATCTCCGCCTGCACCACCCTGGGGGCTCCTCTCTGTGACTCAGGCTCCTCTCCTTTTCTAACACCACTCAGATGGCATCAGGGCCTCCTGCTCTAGCCCTGGAGGGGCAGTGGGTAAAGCATTCAGCTGCTAACCGAAAGGCCACCAGTTTGAATCCAGCAGCTGCTTCACGGGAGATCGATGAGGTAGTCTGCTTCCATGAAGACTGACAGCCTTGGAGACCCTGTGGGCAGTTCCACTCTGTCCTCTAGGGGCGCTGTGGGTCAGAATGGACTCCACGGCAGTGGGTGTGGTTTGGGCTTTGC
>NW_006922734.1:89363-104695 GCF_000298275.1 Orycteropus afer afer | reverse complement strand
TCTGTGAAGATTGACAGCCTTGGAGACCCTGTGGGGCAGTTCCACTCTGTCCTCTAGGGGCGCTGTGGGTCGGAATGGACTCCATGGCAGTGGGTTTGCATTACTCCAGTGAAGGAGCCCTGGTTATCACTCAGCTGCTAACCAAATGGTTCGAGCCCGCCCAGCTGCCCGTGGGAGGAAGCCCTGACAGTCTGCTCCTATAAAGATCATCACGTTGTTAGGCTCTGTCCAGTCGGCTCTGACTCAGAGTGATGCCCCACACAGAGAATGAGACGTGGCCAGTCCCACCCTGTCCTTATACTAGTTGCTGTGTTGGAGCCCCCTGTTGGAGCCCCCTGCTGCAGCCTGTGCCACTCCCTCTAGTGGGGGATCTTTCTCTTTCTCTCTGCAGAGAGCACAGCCAAGGAAACCCCTGGGGGCAGTGCACTCTGTGACATGGGGAGACTGTGACTCAGAGCACATTTGTCAGCTCCCCACGTGTCCTCTGGTGGCCTCAAGTGACCTGAGAAACCTGCAAAGACCCTGTTACCAAAACGGTCCCACTCACAAGTGCCAGGGTCAGGGCTTGAAGCGGGTTTGGGGAGCACAATTCAGCCCACAACGCTTCCACACGTGGTGGTGAGTGGGCGCCCGGAGCCTGGGAAGAACAGACGGGCAGCCTCAGCCCCTTCCTGTCGGCCGTGTGGTCCCGGCCCTGCGGACAGACGTGGCACCAGCGGTCCTGAACAGCCTGGTGGGGCTGGACTTTGTACTCAACCCTGAGCTGCAGAGATGGTGGGGACAGGGTGCGAGGTCCCCCTGCCGCTGTGGCGCTGCTGTGGGCTCCCAGTGCTGGATGTGCCATGTGTGAGGGCGTCAGAGCCAAGCTGAGGGTCAATGTGAGCCCCTTCCCCGGGTCCCCCAGCTCCCTCCAGGCAGGGGACCCTGGGGCGGCAGGTGTGACAGCCTCCAGTGTGCACCCAGCAGGGGCACTGCTTGCTGGCCTGGCCCAGGGCTCTGCCGACCCAGCCCCTTGGCCTTTGTGGCTCCTGGGGCTCCAGCCCGTGCAGACTGCAGGAGAGAGCAGGGTGGACGGCCGCCTGCTGCCCTCGGGCCACGCCCACGGCTGTCAGCACAGGAGCCGCCCACTCACGCCGGCCTGGGCCGCTGGGCCGCTGGGCGGCTGGGCTGCTGAGCGGACCGCGAGGGGTACGCGTTAGCGTAAGACACGGGCAGTGGCTCCTGCAGGCGCCTGCCCACGCCTGCCGGGCTGGGGGAGGGCGGGGCGGGGACAGAGCGACAGATCAGACAGCCCGTCCGGCCCCTTCCACGTGACCACCCCCACTCACACGGCCGAGACACTAATGGGGGTAGGGGCACCGCTCCTGGGTCCTGCGGTGTCACTAGGGCTGTCCGTCCTCATCCTTCTTCAGAGTGTCCCGGAGGCAGGGGTGGGGGGGTCCATGGGCACACGCGGCCTGGGCGGGAGTGGGGTCTGTCCCGCTGAATCCTGCGGCCTGGGGAGGGTGGGCTCCGTATGGACCATACTGCTGGGTCGGGGGAGTGGGGACTGCACAGAAAGCCACGTTTGGTGGTCAGAGGGTGGTGGGCGGCGTGCAGGAGGCAGGCAGCCCCTCGAAGGTGGTCCAAAGCCACCTGCCGGCCCTTCTGTGGCCTGCCCCGCTGGTCGCTCCCACAGTCCTTGCCGCTCCTTGTCCAGACTCTGTGCCTTGAGGGTGTCCAGTATGTGGACCCAGAGAGAAGGGGCCCAAGCCGGCCTTCTGGGGGCCTCTGCTCAGCGGGGCGTCGTCATCGACTGGATCAAAGGCTCCCTTAGAGCCAGTGGGCCGGCTGCAGCCAGTGGCTGTGCCACCCCCAGGGGACGCTCTGCCCAGCACGCCCCGGACCTCTCCCAGCCAGCCTGCCGCAGCCTGGGCCGGCTCCCCACTCGGGTTTCTCTCTTGGGCTGTGCTGGGCTCTGTCCCAACCCGGGACCGGCCCCGACCCTGTCTGGGTCCCTCGGCTGGCTACAAACACAGGCTCCCAGGGACAGATGCTTAGGACTAAGGGATGGCTCTGTTTCAGGCCCCGAGAGCTGCTGGGGCCGTTAAAATCCAGGGCAGCTGCGCGTCGGAGCCGTTCGCTCCCGGGCGTCTGACACCGAAATGAAAAACTCCCCAAATAACACGGCCCCCGGCGGCCACAGCCAGTGAGCCATCTTGCCTGCGGGACGGCGGGCTGCTCACACGGCTGATGTGTCCCTCGCGGGGCAGAAACGTCCCCACACAAGTGAGATTCCAGAACGACGCACTTGTCACCACTAATGAAGAGCTTTCATTTAAAGCCGGGGGAGGAGGCACGGGCAGTGGGGAGGGCGGCTTGTTGACTGCAGTGGGTGGCCGTCTTTCATGGCAAGCGTTCATGGGAACTTGCACCGCTCAGCACAACACACTCTGTTGCTGCTGTTTCAAGCCCAGACGAGGAGCTTCCAGAAGCAAAAGTTCGGACAGGTTCACACGTCTCGTTGTTCCCACCACGTCCCCGTCGTGTGGGGACCCTGCTTCTGCTTGCATGCCTCCAATGACGGGGTGCTCACTACCTGTCGGTGGCATCCGCTCCGTTGCTGAGGCTCATAGCGGAGCCGCTGTGAGGTTCACTTGTCCACAAGCATCGAATGAGCACAGGGCCCTGGGACTTACAGACACGGTGGCCGTTATCCGGAAGGCAGGTGACTCACGTTCACCCAGTTGCACCTCAGGAGACAGGCCTGTCAATCCGCTTCCGGAGCACTGGCCACAGAAACCCTGCAGAGTGCAGTTCTGCACTGACGCTTGTGGGGTCTCCGGGGGGCGGCCCCGACTCCATGACAGCCTTTGCGTGCAGCCCAGCCTGGGCTACCTCCAGTCCCTGGCTCCAGAGGAGCCAACTCCCCTTGGATCAGAGGCTCGCTGTGGGCAGCTGTGGTCCGTGGTTCTCACCGGGGCCGGACGGGGAGAGCGGCCAGGGAGGTGTGGATGGAGGAGGACATGAAGAATGGACGAATGATCCTTGGAGCCCATTGTCCATGGAGCCCCAGCCTCCAGCCTCCTCCCTGCCCGCCCCCCGCCTTCCCTTCCCTGTCACATGCCACCTCCTCTTCTTGGTGGCACCTGGGGTGTCCCTGAGTCCCCTTGCTCCCAGCAGCCAGTCTGCTTGCAGGACCCTGTCAAGGTGGGGAACGCCCCAATGGGGCAGGGGGAGCAGGTGCACCCCGCCTGCCTCCGAGGTGCTGTGTCAGCTCACTCAGGAGCTCCTGCAACCACTCGTAGGCCTCCCCTGAGACACAGGGTGGGCCTATGAGCCCCTGGACTCCCTCCCACATGCCTGTGCGGAGCAGCTCCTGTCGGCTCGCAGACGGCAGCACCCACCATGGACCGGTACATGTGGACATGAAGGGGCAGGCCCACCAGACAGCCTGTGCCCTGCTGCCGACCTGGAGGGCCCTGGGTCTGGTCCAGGCTGGCAGCGCCATGTCTCCCAGCCCTGGGTCCACCGTGACAACCAGCAGTAAAAGCCTTTTTGTTGCCCTTCCAGCCCAGACAGAATCAATACATTCTAGAAACTTGAGAACAGCGGACCTTTGAGATTTCCAGCAAAGCTTCAGTGAGCAGAGGCTCAGCTGGGAGCCGGTGTGCAGGGTGGGAGACACCCACTCGGGAGACCCCTGCACAGACGCGACTCCAGGGTCCGGCGGAGACGGAGGCAGCAGACCCGGCCCTCGGGTCCTCCAGGACAGGCCCAGCCCCACGCAGACCCCGGGCGGTTCTGAGGATCGGGCTCGCTGTCTTTGTGACCTGCTCTGCCTCAGATCTGCACTGTTCCTTGCTTAGCTCCCTCCCTTCTAGAAGGTTCCCAGAGCTGCAGACAGGCTGCACACAGGCCGGGACGATTGCTGTGGGTTGAATGGCATCCCCCACAAGACGTGTGAAGCCCCAACCCCAAACTGCCAAGATGCCCTTGTTCGAAAACAACATCTTTGGAGATCAGAGCAGCTCAGTTCTCACGAGGTCACACTGGGGGTCCTGATCCCAGCTGACTGGTGTCCTTACAAAAGAAAAGAGCCACACAGGGGAGGCCCGCCATCTGAATGGAGACAGAGCAGAGGTGGGAGGGTTGCGGCCACAGCCCAGGCGCCACCAGAGGCCGGGAAAGGCCAGGAAGAACCCTCCCTGTCCTGGCTGCTTAGGGCCACCAGAGCAAGATCCCACAAGGGGGCTTGAGGGAACAGACATGTTCTGCCTCGAGGCCGACACCTGAATTTCAGACCTCCGCCCTCCCGCTTCCAGAGAAGAAGGCTCTGCTGTGTTAAGCGTCCCCGGGAAGAGGGGGCTCTTTCTGACGGCGCCACCATGATAGAGACACCACTTTACAGATGGGGAAACTGAGGCCCAGAGAAGGAAAGGTGCTTGGCCTTGACTCCCGGACCGGCATCTGCCACGCCTGCCAGGACCCTGCCCACCTTTCTCCCAGCTGGGCCTCGTGCTGCTGTGCACCAGGGGGCACTGGTCAGGCCTGATCTGTTACTGGTTGGTCACCCAGAGTGCTTATGCTGGAGGCTGGGCCTCAGGGAGCCTGCAGTGCGGGGCCAGCACCCGTGGGCAGACACCCAGAGCCCGTTGAGGGACAGATACGCATGTGGGGAGGCAGGGAAGTCCGCCTCCCATCTTCAGAGAGGCCACTCACCGTGGGGACCGGGCAGCTGAGACCCGTGCTACCTGGAGGCCTAGAGGCTTCCTAGGCAAGGTGGCATTTAATGGGGCTTTGGGAATGTGGAAACGGTCCCCATGATATATGGAAGGTGAAGGGCAGAGGGAACCAGGCTGGGGAGGCGTGAGAGTGGCAGCTTGTCCCAGCATCAGGAGGGTCCCAGAGGGGCTGGAGTGTGGGGGCTGTCTGGAGCTGAGGACGGAGAGGCAGGCTGAAGCCACCACGGGCTGAGAGGCACAGTCGGGTCCTAGAGAGAAGAGGGATGGCTGGGTGGGGACCCAGGGAGGGAGGTGCCCTCAGAGGAGGGAGGAGTGGCATGGTTGGGGGGCTGTGAGAGAAGGGCCAGCTGTGGGGAGGGCATGAAGGGGTGCTGGCCACTCCAACGGCCATGTCTGGTCAGCTGGGATGGGTCTGGGCAGGAGGCTCACAGGGGAGCCCAGAGGTGCTGGCCTGCTGGAGGGGTGAGGTCCTCTGTGGGCTGGCTGGGGGTCCACCCGCAGAGACATCCAGGCTGGTGATGCCACAGGCTTGCAGGCTCCCCACCAGGAGAGAAACAGAGGACACTCAGCCAAGCTGCCGGCTGAACCCAGAGAAGGGGCGGCGGGAAGCTAGCAGCCTGGAACGTGGCGCCCAGTGACCCCGTTACCCAGACACATGTTCCCTGCCGACCCGGCAGCCTGGCAGCAGCCCTGGGCACCCAGCCAACTGCCAACTGGGCCAGGCAGATGCTCGGGGCTCCCATCCCCCATCCGTTGTGTCCGCGCTGTAACCCAGGAGTGGGTTCCAGAAATTTAGGCAGAGGGAAGAGAGCGGGGGCAGGCAGGATTTGAAGGTGCCCACTCTCCGTTCCTGCAGAACCCTGGCCTGACCAGGAGGTGAGTGTGTTCCCTTCGAGGGGGCTGGTGCATCCAGACAGACAGATGGAGGGGACAGTCACTCAGAGCTGTAACATACAGACAGATTTGAAGATGGGAGGAGTGATGGGTCAGGGGCACCATCCTCGCCGTCCATGCTGGAGCCCGGGCTCGATTGCCGGCCAGTGCACCTCAGTGTAGACTCGTGAGCTGCTGGGATGGTGAAGAGGGTTCACTGGAGGCTGGAGGGGCCAGGAAGATAGGCCTGGTGTCCACCGCCTGCAAATCACTCAGGGTGTGGTTTGGGCTTTGCTTCTGTGAAGACTGACAGCCTGGGAGACCCTGTGGGCAGTTCCACTCTGTCCTCTAGGGGCGCTGTGGGTCGGAATGGACTGGGAGGTGATGGGTTTGTCTTGGTCTGTCATGCCATGTGTCCACCATGACAGGATCCTGCAGTGTCAGTGCCCTACAAGTGTCCTGGCCCATCCCTCTCCTAACTCCCTGGCGACCACCGAGCTTCCTGCCTCTGTAGTTTTTCCTTGTCCAGAGCCCCTGTAGTCAGAATCATCGTGGGACGCTTCCACATTGGCTCTTTGACTTGTCTTTAGGCTCGTAGGCCGTTGACCTGGCTCCAACTCGCGGCCCTTGGTCTGGCAGGACAGTGCGCCGTCTGGTCCTACACCATCTTCACAGCCGTGTTTGGTGTCATCCTTGTGGCTGTGTGTCTGTCCATCTCACGGAGGGCCCCCTGGCTCTCGCCGACCCTCTGCTTCACCGACCTCGATGTCTGTCTCTAGCCCTTGGTCTTTCCTGATGACGCATCTGAAGTTAGCAACTTGAAGTCGCACCGTCTCACTTCTAAGGAGCATCCAAGATGGACGGCAACCCACGGCGTATGCGTTCCCTCTTTTGCGTGTTATTAGATGCCGTCCAGTCGGCTCTGTCTCATAGTGACCCCGTGTCCGACAGAACGCAACACGGCCCAGGCCCGCACCAGCCTCACGACCCTTGCTGTACTGGAGCCCAGTCCGCAGGGGCACAGAGCCTGTGAGATGTAAGGAGGTGAGTGCTGGGTTCTCAGGATCCCTCCTGGCCTCCTGGGTGATGAGAGAACTCTCCGGGAAAGTGGGAGCAGGGCCCGCCCCAGCCAAGCGGCCAGGTTTTTGGCCTTAAGGAGGTTTGGCTTATCCTCCGGGTCTCAGACTTTTTTTCACCCTCAAATCAGGCATTCCAAGGATGTCAGGAGAGGGCACGGGTGGACTGTCTGCATCCCAACCCCGTGCAGCCCTGCCCACCCAGGCCCTTCCGAGCAGCAGGTTGCTGACGCCGCTCCCTGAAGGTGCCATCTCTGGGTTCTGTATCCACCCTGCCCACCTCCGACTGCGGAGGTGAGGTCCTCACTGCTCCACTTGGCAAAAGCCCCCTGAACTACCCCTTGCACCCTCCCTTGGCCCCCAACCAGCTCAGAGGAACAGATGGCCAGGGAGATGCTGGGGGCCAGAGCTATCAGCCCCAAGGGGAGCAAGATGGCGCCTCCTCTCAGCCCCGTTCCCGCTCAGATTCTGTCCCCCTGAAAATAAAAGAGGGTCTAGGAGAAGTCTAGGAGCCTAAGGAGCTCTGGTAGCATAGTGCCTAAGGCACTTGACTGCTAACCCGAAGGCTGGCGGTTCAAACCACCCCCTCGAGTCCCATCTAGTGCCCCCCGTGCACAGCCCCTCCCATCCGTGCGTGGAGCCTTCTGCGAGGCTGTGATGTTGAACAGGATTTGGCGGAGCTTCCTGACTGAGACAGGCCAGCAAGAAAGGCAGGGTGCTCTCCCTCTGGAAATCACCTGGTGAGAACCCTGTGGATCTCAGTGGTCCCGGCTGAAACCGAGCACGGGGCTGGTGCAGGACCAGGTAGCATTTTCTTCCCTCGTTCATGAGGTTGCTGCAAGTAAGGGCCAATGGGCGGCAGCTACCAAGAGAATACGGGGGGTTCTTCCAGGGGAGACCAGCTTCTCACTCCCGGCTGGTCGTGCACCTTGGGTGTGCCTGGGAGAGCTGATCCAATGGATTGTGAAGTACCGGGTATTCTAAACAATTGGAACGACGGCAGATGAGGTAGACATTTCAAAGACGCAACAGTGGCTTCAACAAGAGGACATGACAGCTCTGAGTGCATCTCTGGTTAGTGTTGGAGCTTCCAATAAAGAGCAAAGACCGACAGAACTGATGTGAGAAGACCAAGTCCGCACTCGTGGTTGGAGAGTCCCTGCCTTTTCTCACCAGCTGAGGGAACAGATGGACAGACAGAGAACGGTCAGGCAGACAAGCTCCAGACGTCAACTCGCCCTCGTGGACGTTTACGGAGCCGGGCCCCAGCACCGGCAGACGCACGTTCCTTCTGAGTGTGGTTGCAGGTGTAACCGAGGCGCCTCCCCACCCCGTGCTCCCCGTCCTCCTCCCCAGCCCCTGTGCTGGCTCCAGCCTCAGCAGCTTCCCAACCTCTTGAACTCGCTTCAGCTTTCCATCCACATCACATCACTCTTCAGCCATTGTTGTTGTTGTGAGGTGCCGTCAAGGTGGCTCCAACTCACAGCGACCCCATGCACAACAGCACGGAACCCTGCCCGGTCCTGCACCAAGCCCGTCATTGCAACCACGGGGTCAGTCAGTCTCGTTGAGGGCTGTTTCGAATCTCTAGTGCTGTTATAACAGACACCACAAGTGGGTGACGTTAGCAAACAGGGATATATTCTCTTATGGTTTAGGAGGCTGGAAGTCCAAGTTCAAAGTGCCAGCTCTTGGGGCTGGGTGAAAGCCCCTCAACCTTGGGCTTCAGCTCTGCCTCTTGCTCCTGGCCCACTGAGGCTGGAGGCTTTTCTTCACTCAGGCAGCTGCTGGCTGCTGAGGCTGACAAGCCCGAGGTTGACAAGTAAAATGGCACAGTCCCAAGATTATCAAACAACATAACAGGCCACTAGTTCAAGCCCAGAAACAGTCTCGAGATCGGCAGACAACATGGCAGGCCGCTGAGATGAAGACTCGGCCAAATCCAGGATCCAGATGGGCCAGCACACTCAGACCTTCCTGAAAGCATCTCCTTACACACAGGAAGCAGCCCACACCCCTAAGGCAGCTCCTCAGCTGCTCCAAGAGGTTCCACCATGGAGTTGATGACCAGTCTCATCACGGGGAGTACTACGTCCAGCAGCCCAGCCCCTCAGCCAGGCCCGGCCAAGGTGACGCACAACCTTGACTCCCACAAGGGTCTTCCTCTTTTTAGCTCACACTCTGCTTCATGAAACATAAGGTCCTTTTTCCAGGGACCAGTTCCTCCTAATCACATGTCCAAAGTAGGTGAGTTGAAATCTTGCCTCTCTCCCTTCTAAGGGGCGTTCCGGCCGAGCTTCTTCAGGACAGACTTCTTCGTTCTTCTGGCAGTCCATGGGATGGTGATATTCTCTGGCCACACTGTAATTCTAATGTGTCAATTCTTCTTCGGTCTTCCTTATTCATTGTCCAGCTTTCATACGCATGTGAGGTGACTGAAAATACCATGGCCTGGGTCAGGTGCACCTTACTCCTTAAAGTGACCTCTTTTTAACACTTTAAAGAGATCTTTTGCAGCAGATTTGCCAGATGTTAATACTTCATTTGATGTCTTGACCGCTGCCTCCATGGTGTTGATTGTGGTCCAAGTAAAATGAAATCCCTGACAACTTCAATCTTTTCTCCATTTATCATGATGCTGCTTGTTGGCCTAGTTGTGAGGATTTTCATTTTCTTTTTGTTGAGGTGTTATCCATACTGCTAACTATAGTCTTTGATCTTCATCAGTAAGGGCTTCAAGTCCTCTTCACTTCCAGCAAGTGAAGTTGTCTGTGTATTGCCTCATATAGTCCAGTTAGTGGGATTATTTGCTCAGCATACAGATTGAATAAATATGGTGAAAGGATATAACCCTGATGTACTCCCTTCTTGATTTTAAACCATGCAGTGTCCCTTGACACTTTTTGAACAACTGCCTCTTGGTCTATGCACAAATTCCTCATGAGCACAATTAAGTGTTCTGGAATTCCCATTCTTCTCAATATAATCCATCATTTGTAATGATCCACACAGTTGAATGCTTTTGCATAGTCAATAAAACACAAGTAAACATCTTTCTGGTATTCTTTGATTTCAGCCAAGATCCGTCTGACATCAGCAATGATATCCCTCGTTCCACGTCCTCTTCTGAATCCAACTTGCATTTCTGGAAGTTCCTCGTCAATATACAACTGTGACTGTTTTTGAATTATCTTCAGCAAAATTTTACTTGCGTGTGATGTTAATGATGTTGTTCAATATTTTCCACATTCTATGGGATCACCTTCCTTTGGAAGGGGTATTCTGTCAATTCCTGGAGCCTTGTTTTTCACCAATTCCTTTAGTGCAGCTTGTACTTCTTCCTTCAATACCATAGGTTCTTGATCATATGCCATCTCATGAAATGGCTGAATAAGGACCTGTTCTTTTTGGTACAGTGACTCTGTGTATTCCTTCCATCTTCTTTTGATGCCTCCTACATTGTTCAATAAAATCCTTCAATATTGCAACTCAAGGCTTGAATTTTTTTTCAGTTCTTTAAGCTTGAGAAATGCCGAGCGTGTTCTTCCCTTTTGATTTTCTAATTCCAGGTCTTTGCACATTTCATTACAATATTTTACCTTGTATTCTTGAGCCACCCTTCGAAATCTTCTGTTTAGCTCTTTTATTTCATCATTTCTTCCATTTGCTTTAGCTACTCTCCAATCAAGAGCAAGTTTCAGAGTCTCTTCCGACATCCAGTTTTGTCTTCTCTTTCTGTCTTTTGAATGACCTTTAGCTCTCTTCATGTATAATGTCCATGATGTCATCCCACAACTCGCCTGGTCTTCAGTCAATGGCATTCAATACATCAACTCTGTTCTTGAGATGGTCTCTAAATTCAGGTGGGATGTACTCAAGGTTGTACTTTGGCTCCTGTGGACTTCATTTTCTTCAGCTTCCACTTGAACTTGCATTTGAGCACTTGAGGGTCTGTTCCACATGGCCCCTGGCCTTGTTCTGACTGGTGATATTGAACTTCCCTATCATCCTTTTCCTCTCCATCTGGTGAGGTCTACCGTACTGTCGCCGGTCATGCTGCTGAAGAAAGACGTTCACAGTGAATAAGCCCTTTGTCTCGCACCATTCTACCATGCTGTCCATGGCATCATTTCCTTCTCTAGGCCATATTTCTCAACTACCAATCTTTCTTTCTCTCCAGTTTTCACATTCTGATCACTGGTAATTATCAATGCATCTTGGTTGCATGTTTGGTCAATTTCAGACTGCAGAAGTTGGTAAAAATCTTCCATTTCTTCATCTTTGGCTTCAGCAATTTCTGCGTAAATTTGAATAATAGTATCATTAACAGGTCTTCCTTGTAGGCGGATGGATATTATCCTATCACTGACTGCATTGTACTTTAGGACAGATCTTGAAGTGTTCTTTGTGATGATGTACACGACACCATTGCTCTTCAATTTGTCATTCCTGGCTTAGTAGACAATCTGATTGTCTGATTCAAATGGCCAGTTCCAGTCCATTTCAGCTCACTAATGCCTAGGATATCCATCTTCATGCATTCCACTTCATTTCTGACAACTTCCAATTTGTCTAGACTCCTACTTCATACATTCTACATTCCAACACCACACATGGGGACTCGTCAGTGACCGTCTCAGCTCCCGGTGCTGCTGTCACAGAAGCACCCCCAGTAGGTGGCTTTAGCAGACATTACTCTCTTAGAGGTCAGGAGTCTGGAAGTCTGAATTCAGGTCACAGTCTCCAGGGGAGCTCTCTCCTCTCGGTGAGCTCTTGGGGAAGCTCCTGGTCTCCTTTCAGCTCTCTCTCTCTTTCTGATCTTCTCAAGGTGACAATCTTCCCCCACACCCGCTCACTTCTGTACCTAACCTGATTGCATTGAGACATGTGTCCACTGAGGTAACCTTAGTAACCTAACAAAGAGGAGCAAGTGGCAGTGCGTCCATGTGGTACAGGGGTTAAGATTCCCAACACGGGTTTCAGGGGACCCCATTCAGTCCATAATACTTGCATTACTGTTCAAAACAGTCCTTGACCGCTTACACCTCCCCACACAGTCAACTCAGGAGTGGAGATGCAAGCTACCTTGACAAAGAAGGCGGGTGAAGGTAACGGTGTCCCTTCGAGGCAGGGCCCAGGGCTCTCTGGTCTCTCCTTCCCTCTGCCACATGGTGCTGCTCCATCACCTGGTTCCTGAGTCAAGATGACGTCCGGCCTCTGAACAGGAAGTAGCCCATTATTGCTACATGACGCTGGGACTAGGGATGGTTTGTTACCGCAGCATGACACAGCCTGAACAGACTGATGCTCTGGGCTTCACAGTGACGTAATCCACCTGTGCGTCAATGTTCTCGACAGCAGAGTGGGGACAAAGGAAGTACCCACCTTGGTGGGCGGCTGTGAGGGTTATAAGATTCTTATATACGAGACACTGAGATGGGGCCCACAGAGAACTGAGCACCGTGTGCGTGTCCGACATCACCCACCCACAGAGAGGTGAGCACTGTGTGCATGTCCGCCGTCACCCGCCCACAGAGAGGTGAGCACCGTGTGGGTCCTGCCATCACCCACCCACAGAGAGGTGAGCACTGTGTGGGTCCTGCCATCACCCACCCACAGAGAGGTGAGCACCGCGTGGGTCCCGCCGTCATCCATCTATCAAGGTCTCCACCTTGGTTTGCTAGGAGGGTCGTGAAGTCCCAACACCCATCTACAGGATAATTTTCCAAACTGGAGGCCCATAGAACTCTTAGGATGCTACTAGTTATACCGTGAAAAACATCTGTGGTCAGTAATTTGGAAGATTCTGGGTTAAACTTAAGTAGACCTTTTCCTTTTTTTTTTAATTGCTGGACTTCTCAGAGTCTTTAATATGCAAACATGCTTTTGCATTTCTGAGAGATCATTTGCACCACACGTGAGTGCGTGGGTGTGTGCGCGCCCAAATGTGTATGTGTGTGCACCTGTGTGTGCGTGCACGTGTGTGTGGGCACGAGTGCTTAACTCTGCTCAGGACCAGGTTCTGCAGAAGAGTTTGGAAAGGGCTGAGTGCTAGCAGGAGCTGGCAGGGGGGTCCTTCAGTTGCTTGGAGAGCTTCTGAGGGTGGCGGGCAGACTCATGAGCGGGGCGACCGTCAGACAGGTCTGTGATGAAGCTCAGCAGCTGAGGGGTGGGAGGGAGAGCAGGGAGGAGAGGGGAGACCTGGCTGAGCCGCCCCACCTTCGGGGTGGGCAGGGCTGCAGGGCAGAGAGGAGGCTGAGAGCATGCCAGGAGGGAGGGTCCTGGGAGCCGGGCCAGGGGAGGGGGCACACAGTCAGCTGCAGCCAGGAACCTCGGGGAGGAGCCCCTTTGGGGTTCTGTCTGGTGGGACTCAGTGAGCTAAGGGCAGGGGTGGCTGAGTCCGAAGCCAGACACAGGGACAGAGAGCCAGGCAGAGGGGTGGGGCACCACCAACATGCCAGTGTGCTTGGCTGTTCAGGAAAGTCCTTGGAGAGAGGGAGGAGGGGGTGGCCGAGAGCCTTAGGGTGTGGAGGGGCTGAACAGAGCCTTTAGGGCTGGAAGAGCCGGGCCCGTCCGGAGCTCAGGGAGATGCCTCTGGGCCTTCCCAGGAGCACGAGACCAAGGGAGCCCAGGGAGTGGGGGGACACGGGGCAAGTGGCAGAGGGCCCGGGGAGGTGGAGGGGCAGGGGGGTGGGAAGGGGCAGGAGGAGGCAGGGGACAGGGGGACAGGGGAGAGCAGGGGGGCAGAAGGGGCCCCCCTAAAGTCAGGAGGAGCAAGAGGGAACTGAGTCATCATGAGACAAGAGGTAGCAGGAGAGACAGGACTGGGGACTATGGGGGTGGGCAGGGGTGGGCTCCTGGGGCAGGGGCTGCAGGTGGGGTGGGACCGGACCTCTGCACAGTGGTCCAACTTCCTCGCTGGAGCCCAAGGCCTCCAGGCACTCAGCAGCTTGGCTTGGTCCTTGGCTCTTGGCAAGCGGCTCGAGCAATGGCTAATTGGATCTGCAAATTTGGCTGTTTACAGAAAGCTTTCAGTCCCGGGATGGGCTGGAAATTGGATTTCGGGCTCCTGGCTTGGAGAGGCCCTGCTCCTGCCTCCCTTCCTGCCTGGGCCTGGGGCTGCCTGCACCCGGAGCAGGATGAATTATGCCTCCACTTAATGCCCAGCTCAGGCTCAATCCATGCCAGGCCCTGCTGGGCCAGCATCCCTGTGTTGGGACAAATCCGTTTGGTTGACATGAGGGTCTGGGCTGTGGCCTGGCTGAGCTAGGTGGTAATTGGAGAATCAGCCTTGATGGCACTGCTGGGGTCATGGGTGCAGACACAGGCCGACCTCAGAGGGTTAAGTGGACAGACGGGGCACTTGGGGACTGATGGAGGAGTCCTAGAGCTACACACAAACATATGTCTGGAGAGACGTCCCTGGGGCCTTGGTCTTGGCAAAGCTGGCTTCAAATGTCCCTGTTGGACCGTTGAAGAGTGTTCAAACGTCATGGGAGACTCTCGATCTCATTATTGTGAGGGCTGTTCTTGTCTCTCCCATTGAAAGCCTGAGAAGCCTGCATCCTCCAGGAAGCCCCCCATGATTTCTGTGCTCTGAGCTTGAACCATCTGGGCCAGTCACGGGACTGAGATGTCACCACCCAGGAGGGTGAGCTTTCTCTTCTGGAGTGAGGGGGCAGACATCCCACTGTCTCTCCCAGTCCTGACATTTCCCGGGACAGCATCATGCACCTCCACTGAAGATGTTCCCTGCTGTGTAAAGATGCTATGCCCTCGGCCCCTGCAGAAATCGCCCCATGAGAAGCAGAGAGGGGGGCGCCCAGGGAGAGCAGGGGCTGCTGGAACGCGTACCCCATGGTGGGCGCCGTCTCGGTTAACTAGAGCTGCTGGAACGGGAACACCACAAGTGAGTGTCTTTGTTGTTGTTGTTGTTGTTGTTGGTAGGTGCTGTCGAGTTGGCTCTGACTCATAATGACCTTATGCACAGCAGAACAAAACACTGCCCAGTCCTTCACCAGCCTCAAGATCCCTGGTATACCTGAGCCTGTTGTTGCAGCCACCGTGTCAATCCATCTCATTGAGGGCCTTCCCCTTTTTTACTGACCCTCCACTTTAACAATCATGACATCCTTCTCTAGAGAATGGTCCCTTCTTATAACATGACCAAAGTAGGTGAGAGGAAGTCTGGCCATTCTCGCTTCCAAGGAGCATTCTGGCTGCTCTTGTTCCAGGACAGACTTGTTAGTTCTTCGGGCAGTCCCTGGTGCTTTCAGCATTCTTCACCAACACCACGAAAATACCATGGCTTGTGTCAGGCGCACCTTAGTCCTCAAGGAGACATCTTTGCTCCTCAACACTTGAAAGAGGTCTTTCACAGCAGATTTGCCCAATGCTATATGACGTCTGATATTTTGACTGCTGCTTTTATTGGTGTTGATTGTAGAACCAAGTAATATGAAGACTTTGACAATAGCAAACCTTTCTCCATTTATTGTGATGCTGCTTATTGGTCAATTTGTGAGGATTTTTGTTTTCTTTATATTGAGACATAATCCATACTGCAGACTGTAGTCTTCAACCTTCATCAGTAGGTGCCTTAAGTCATCCTCACTTTCAGCAAGCAAAGTTGTATCGTCTGCATATCTCAGGTTGTTAA
>NW_006922734.1:77909-86914 GCF_000298275.1 Orycteropus afer afer | reverse complement strand
CAGCTCGAGAAGACAAAGCCAATTATTAGAATGAAATGTGCAAAGATCTGGAGTTAGAAAACCAAAGGGAAGACCATGCTTGGCATTTCTCATGCGGAAAGAACTGAAGGAAAAAAAATTAAGCCTCGAATTGCAATATTGAGAGAGTCCATGGGTAATATGTTGAATTATACAGGAAATATCAAAAGAAGATGGATAGAGTACACAGAGTCACTGTACCAACAAGAATTGGTAGATGATCATCCATTTCAGGAGGTGGCATATGATGGAGAACAAATGGTATCAAAGGAAGAAGTTGAAGCTACACTGAAGGAACTGGAGAAGAACAAGGCTCCAGGAATTGACAGAATACCCACTGAGATGTTTCAACAAATGGATGCCGCACTGCAGGCCTCACTGGGCTATGCTAGGAGATTTGCAAGACAACTACCTGGTCAACTGCCTGGAAGAGTCCATATTTGTACCCATTCCAAAGAAAGGTGATCCCACAGAATGTGGAAATTATCAAACAATACCACTGATTTCACACACAAGTAAAATCTTGCTGAAGATAATTCAAAAATGGTTGCAGCAGTTTATTGACAGAGAACCTCCAGAAATCCAAGCTGGATTCAGAAGGGGACATGGAGTAAAGGATATCATAGGTGATATCAAATGGATCTTGGCTCAAAGCAAAGAATACCAGAAAGATGTTTACTTGTGTTTACTGACTATGCCAACGTATTTGATTTTGTGGATCATAACAAATTATGGACAACATTGAGAAGAACGGGAATTCCAGAACACTTGATTGTACTCATGAGGAACCTGTACATAGACCAGGAGAATGTTGTTCAAATGAACAAGGGGATACTGTATGGTTTAAAATCAAGAAGGGAGTGTGTCAGGGTTGTATACTTTCACCATACTTATTCAATCTGTATGCAGAGCAAGTAATCCTGGAAGCTGGACTATATGAAGAAGAACGTGACATCAGGAGTCAAGGGCACAAGTCTTTGTTAAAGCCCCCACATGTGGTATGTCTGTCACAGAGGCACCGGAAGACCGAGATGGTCACTGACGGGCCCCATCTGTATCCTTTCTGTTACAGCAGCCCCGTGAGACGGAGACAGCTGGGTCGCCCATGAGTTCTCTGAAAGGTAAATTCACCATGAGTCAGAGCCCACCTGTGCAGGGACCCTGTTTGGAAAGAGGGCTTTCTTTTGTTATGTTAGTGAGGCCACACCAACTTAGGGTGGGTCCCATACCTCATCAAACCACAGAACGGATACAGAGACACTCACAGGGGAGACAGATGCCATGTGCGGGTCACTGGGGAACCAAGGAACAACCGGGGCTGCCAACAAGGGTGTCGTTGACAGGGCGGAGGCCTGACCTGTGAGCTGTGAGACAAACACATCGGTTCTTGACGTCCCCTGCAGGTGGTTTTCTGCGCAGCAGCCCCCAGGACACCAACACGTCTATCAGACGTTCACCTTGGACTTGGCCCCCAGCAGGGCTGATAGCAGGTACCTTCTGTGACGATACCCCACTTTCAATCACAGTTGTAATTCTCTGGGTCTGTGTCTGCCTGTGCCAGGTGGTGCCACGCTTCTGTCTGACCCCTCACCCTTCTTCTGTCTGAAATGGAGGGTGACGATGGTGATGAACACAGACACACCTTTCTAGGACCCCACACTTCAGGGTCCGTCACAACCTTCTTTGAATTTCCACATCACTTCTTTTAACCCCAAGACAACTCAGGGAGGAGAGATTTACTGTCACCATGGTCAGCCTCCTCCTCCTACAGATGAGGACATGGAGGCTGGGGGTGGGGTGTGATCCACCCAAGACCACATGGCAGGCGTGGGCCCCCCAGTTGCCCCCTGGCTGGAAGGGGCTAGGCTTTCTTGCCGGTTCATTGGTCCTTGCTTCCCTGTTAGGCTGTCCGAGGCCACAGAGGCCCACAAACCACAATGGTTACCTAACTCTGAGCCGCTGCTCTGAGCCTCCAGCCTCACCTGAGCCGCTCGCACGCCCGTGCGCACCTGCCAACTTCGTCCTCAACAGTGAAACAAGCCGCTAGTGAGGGGGGAAGGCACACACCCCAAATCCCAGGGCAACAAACGGAGAACAGTCAAGGGATGTTTTCACAAAGCAGACACCCACGGGACTAATGGGATAATCACCCCCTCGGATCCCTCCGCCTTTGCAAAGCTGTCCCATGCCGAGCGGCTGCCTCAGGCTCCAGGGAGACGTCTAGGGCCCCCTGGCTCCTCTCAGCACCGGTCTGCAGACCCCATCCTGCTCCTCTCCAACTGGCCCGGCCTTTTTGGGCAAAGAAACCGCATTTCCGCAAGCCAGCTGTGTGCTCAGCGCTGACAAACTCACGGCCTTGCATCCCGTGAACCTCCGGGAGGGGGGCAAGGGCCGGCCAGGCAGATCCTCCTTTAATTGGTTCAGATGCAGCTGTTATTCAAATCAGATTGTAGTTGTTTCCCCCAGGGTTCAAGTAGGAGGCAAAGCAGTGGGGGCCGTTCTCTCACTTTCGATGTCACCTGTAACCAACAGGCCCGCAGTCCCACACAGGACGCAGAGGCCCCTGGAAGCGCAGGGTGGATTAGCTGATACCGTGGTGGGGACATTTTCAGACGCAATGACTGCATGTGAGTAGAGCTGGGCTCCAGAGGGTGTCACTGGCTGCTTGGCTGGAACGAAGTTGCCAGTCCTTTGCTCCGTGGAACCTGGGTGGACACAAGCCTCCAACCTTAAGGCCAACCTGTAAGCATGTTTATCACCATTGGCCCCGCCCTGAGACTCCAGACCAGACCTGAACCCACAAAGGAGAGTTTATCATCTTTCTTTGTTCCATGTCCTGAGACAACTCATGTCTGCTGCGGAGCTATGAAAGTACTCAATCCCGAGGGTCTGCCGCGCCCCGCTGGGGGAGTCACAGTGTAGGTGGAGCCTGCCCCACGTGATTTTGTAGGTGGGGGACTGTGGCTCTGATCACCCCCATTGTGTACCTGAGGCTGCTTCGGCCCTGTGGCCCCCAAAGGTGAGGGCAGGGCTGAGAAGGAGGGGCTTGCAGCCTCAGCTTTCACGCTCTGGACCCAGAGACCCCAAACTGGGCAATTCTGGGGGCACAGGGGCAACGGACCGGCTGGTCTGCAAACACCCGAGGGGATGAGGGCTGATTCCTGGGAGTGGGTGGGGGCCCCTCCCAGGCTGACCCAGAGACTGGGGCTGGAAGAGTTGGGTTAGAGTTCCTCCCATGGTGGCAATGACTGTGGTCACGGTGAACAGCAAGGAGGGGCAGGGCTCCCCAGCCATGGGCGTCCCTGGGTCAGCTTTCTAGGGGCCTCGGGGCAGATGCCGTCACCACCCCGTCCCCTCGGGTCCCTAGCCATTTCCTGCAGTCACTCAGTAGCCAGCCGCGCCCTCATGTCCAAGAAGGGCTGTTATGGGGTCAATTGTGTCCTGCAGAAAACCTGTTGGAATCCTGCACCTGTCTGGGAACAGGGTTTGCTTTGTTATGTTAATGAGGTTGGACCAGTGTAGAGTGAGTCCTGAGCCCCACCCCTACTGAGCTATATAAAAGGAATAGAACACACACTGACACAGATGGGAAAGACGACACCAGGAAGATCAAGAAACACCTGGGGCTACTGAAAAGGCAAGACCCTCCCCCAAAGTTGCTGCCTGGATTTGGACCCCAGCCTCCAGGACTGTAAGACCACACATTTCACGGAAGCCTCTATCACAGCTACAGGTAACAGGTGAAGGAGATGGGTCCAAACAGACTGAAGCTAATGTTCCCTGGTTGCCCCACCCAGCATCCCTGATCAGCATCCAATGGTGTGGGTTTAAATACCCTGGCTCCCACAGGCCCCTGGGACACCTGCAGTGGGGGCTGCTCTGTCTCTGAAGATGTCCCGGATGAGACCTGGCGCCCCACACAGGGCCCCACCCTCAGAGGCTCCAGGCTTAGGGTCTTGTGCTCTGCTGTCACCTTGAGGAGTCTCTGGGTGGTACTGATGGTTCATGTACCCAATGGGTAACCAAAAGTTTGGGGGGGTTCAAGTCCACCCAGGGGCACCTGAGGAAAGGCTGGGGGTGTAGCTCTAGCCTGATGCCTGTGGGCACCAGGAGTCAGGGCGGACTCTATGGCACCTTGACAACCCCCACCCCCCAATGCTTGAGTCCTGGTCCCACCAGGGACAGAGGGCAGCAGCACTTACTGGGTGAGGCAGGAACAGCACCAAGAACCCACCCTAGAGGGTCGGGGAGGTGATAGGAGGTGGGCCACATGTGAGCTGGGGTTGTCTCTCATGCACTGAGTCATGGGACATGTGCACTCACCCCAAAAGCACCCCATGGCTGAGGGGGCACGGCACTCAATAGCAAATGGCTGTTGTTAGGTGCCATCAAGTCAGCTCTGACTCACAGCGACCCTGAGTACAACAGAACGAAACCCTGCCTGGTCGTGGGCCAGCCTCACAGGCCTTGCTATGCCTGAGCCCGTCATTGCAGCCACTGTGTCGGTCCATCTTGTGGAGGGCCTTCCTATTTTTTGCTGACCCTCTACTGACCAAGCATGACATCCTTCTCCAGGGAATGGTCCCTTCTGACAACGTGACCGAAGCAGGGGAGACAGCCTCGCCAGCCCCACTTCCAAGGAGTGCTCAGAAAAGATCTGTTCATTCTCCTGGCAGTCGGTGGTCCATCCCACATTCTTCACCAACACCGTAACTCAAAGGCCTCAGTCCTTCTGCCGTCTTCCTTGCACACTGTCCTGTGGTCGACAGCCCCAGCTGGGCCCTCAGCCAACTGCCGCCTCCCCTGTCAGCCACTGTGAGCCAACTTGGACAGCCAGCCCCCGTGAGCCTGCAGGTGACGGTGGCCCCAGCCAGCCATGGAGATACCTGAGCAAGAACCCCCAGCAGAGCCCAGCCAACCCGCCGGATCACACACACAGACGTTGCTTCCTGTCCTTTCACACCACTGTGCTTTGGGGTGGTTTGTGACGCAGCAGCAGAGAACCAGCGTCCCCTCCAGGACCACTCCCGCTGCCCCATGACAGCCCCTAAGAAGTGGACAGGCAGGGCCAGCCCCCTGGAATTGAGCCTCTTGACCAAACAGCCTTGTTCCTACAGGCAGGACCCTCTGTCGTGTTCCCTTTCCCAGCCGGTCATCGCTAATGGGCTCACTCTACTCTGCGTGGGTCCCGGTCACCCGATGGGACCCAGAACCAACAATGATGCTGGAGAGAGGGCCCCACCCAACGCAGCAGGCAGCAGAAGCCTCACCTCCTATATTCTGTGTACTCGGCCTCTGCTAATGTCACCGATTTAAAAATGTCTGCCAAAATGAAGCTCGCATTAGTGCCGCCCCCGGGATCCTTGTGAAATCAGTAGATGCCAAGACTGCCTCCTAGCTTTTCCTGGGAACCCCAGGACACCCACTGGCCTCCCTCACAGACACGAGGTCACCAGCGGGGACTGTGGAGGCCACCTCAAGGGGGTGTGCCTCACACAGGGCAGGCCACAGCCCTCTTCCAGCAGAGAGACTAATAACGGTGAGTGGGACAGGGATGTTTGCTTCCAAACTCTCCCCCAAAGATCGCCGAATGCAACCGTGGGTGATGGACTTTGCCACACACGTGTGATAGATTTTTAAAACAATTTCAGGTTTGAAAAAAGTCACTGATTTCCTGTCACCCGATCAGCCTTAGAAGAAATCCAGCCGCCATGCTGCTCAGGCGCGAGGTCAGCGAGACTTCGGCCCCCTGGCTTTGGACACGTCATTGGGAAAGACAAATGGCTGGAAAAAGCCGTCGTGGTTGGTCACGTGGAGGGTCAGCAACAGGGGAGATCCCCATGAGACACACAGGCACAGTGGTCGCAGGGCTCCAACAGCCCTTTGATGGCGGAGATCGTGCAGAACCGGGCAGCGTTTGGCCCTGTTGTCCACAGGGTTGCCGTGACTCAGAGCCGACTCAAAGACAGTTCACAGCAACCCCAGAAATGCTGGAGGAAAAGAAAAACAAAAAACTGTAATTGAAAAATTCACATCACTTTCTTTTTGTTTCCAATTGTGATTGGAGTGAAAATTTACAGAGCAAATTCACTTTCCATACAACAGGACACTTTCTTCCCAGCATTCAAATGCCCACTCTCTGTCTCCAACGTGATGTGTGTCTGTTTAACTATTTCTCTTCCAGAGGTGTAAACAGTAAACAGTGGGGCACGTGTTCTACGGAAGACACAGGGAGGCCGTGGTGGGACAGTGCCTTGCCTCGGGAGCTGGCCACAGACGCAGTCGGGAGAGGGGCCTTATGGCACACGGCCCCCACAGGGGGATCAGTCATTAAACAGACTGACCCCTTCGGGACCTCTGTCCCCTGCAGGGACCGACAAGTCTTCACGAATCTGAGAAAATGGTGTTTATCAGCAAAGCCTACTTAACCACTACTCCACCCTGCTGCCCTGGTGGCTTCATCTTAGTTTGGAATTGTTACACCTCCAGCCATTTAGGAGGGAAACAAAGAAAGGAAATATTTTTAAGGGAAGCAGCAGGTTGGTTTAATCTTTACGAGACAGCAGCTCACAGTGGATTTGGGGTGCTCTGCACCTGCCCTGTTCCCCCTGAGCCACACCAGTGTAACCCACCGGTAGCTCTTCTTGTCTTTTTGGTGCATTGAGAAGCCAGGGTTTTCCTGGGCTGGATAAACAGTGCCTTTCTATTTCAATGTCATCTGGGTCCTGAAGTCCTCATTCTACCCGTCTTTCTGTAACACTGGCCACTTAGCTTGGGTGCAAACTCCAAGCGTGAAATGGAAACGTGGCCAGGCTCTGTGGCCATCAGCACTCACCTGGTGCCCAGCACAGAGCAGATGCCCATGGAGCATTCCATAGGAGGACAGGTGGGCAGAGTTACGCTGCCAAAGCTGAACGCCTACTATGTGCCTGGCTGTCCTAAGCACTGGGGCACAGTTGCAGAGTCCTGCACCCTGAGGCTTCCATTGTAGGGTGGGGCACTGATGGTAGCCCAGAAAATGTGTGCCCCAAAACCAAAAGCCACACCCACTGCCGCGGAGTAGATTCTGACCCACAGCGCCCCTAGAGGACAGAGTGGAACTGCCCACAGGGTCCCCCAGGCTGTCAGTCTTCAGGGAAGCAGACCACCTCATCTTTCTCCCACAGAGTGGCTGGTGGGTTTGAACAGCTGACATTCTGGTTAGCAGCTGAGTGTTTAACCACTGTGCCACCAGGGCTCTTATAGAGATAGAGATATTATATAATAAGGAAGAAAAAACCCTGCCATGGAGTCCGTCCTGACTCAGTGACCCCCCATTGGCTTTCCAAGGCTGTAAATCTTTACGGAAGCACACTGCCTCATCTTTCTTCCATGGAGCAGCTGGTAGGTTTGAACCACTGACATTGTGGTTGGCAGCCAAATGCCTTAAGCACTACTACACCAGGGCCCCTACAGAGATAGAGACGCCGTAGATGAAGCTGCACGTCCTCCAGATGCTGGTGTGGGTCAGTGGGTGGTGAAAGGGTTTGTACCCGGCTGCTAACAGAAAGGTTGGTAGTTCGAACCCACTCATCGGGACCACAGGATAAAGGCCCCGCAGGCTGCTTCTGTAAAGATGACAGCCAGGGAAACCCTATGAAGCAGTTTTACTCGGTAACACGGGGTCACCCTGAGTCGGCATCGACGCCACACAGATGAGGGAGAAAGGCCTGAGGACCTACTTGTAAAGGTCAGCCAATGACGAGCCTGTGATCACACAGCCAATCACAGGGCTGATGCAGCACCAGCAGGTGGGTCATTCTGTTGTGGGGGGCGTGACTGTGGGCCTGGGGCCGGCGTCCCAGCAGCCACGACAACAAAGACATCGACAATGGTGACAACACCACCTTTAGGGGCAGTGGGGGGGGTTTCTCCTCCCAGCCCCAGCTCCTGGTTCTCCTCCTTGTCCTTCCTCGGCCCTGAGCTCTGGTGGGGGCGCCCCCCAATGCCTGGAGCTCCATCCTGGGTCTGCGCCCCCAGCCCAGGACCACTGTGCCCCTCTGCACATCGACAACCCCAGATGCACCCCTGCCGCCCAGGAATCCCAGCCCGGAGCTGCAGACACGCACCTGCCCCCGACGTCTCATGTCACGCCCGACTCCTCACCTCAGTGAGCTCCTTGTCACCCACTTCAGGACAACACCTCCTTCCTAGCTCAGGCGCCTGCAAGGCACCCTGGAGAGCCCGCCCTCACACTCAGCACTCAGCCCATGGCAGGCCTTCACTCTGCCCAGACGCCCACCAGGACCCCCGGCCCCAGCTCCACTGCGACCCACCAGGCTTCCCTTCCTGGAGCAGAGCAGCCCCTGCTCATGTCCCCTGCCTCCCCAGACCCCACCGGCCCCCCAACACAGCAGCCCGAGTCCCAGCCCTCCTGGTGGTCTGAGGGCCCCGTGACCTGGCCCTGCCCACCCTCTGACGCCCCTTCTGCTCTCTCACCTTCACCTCCCCAACCCTACCCCTCCCTCCACCCACTCCTGCCTCCGCCATGCACCCCCTCTCCCTCCTTCCCTCGAGCCTCCACCCACAATCCCTTTTGTGCAAGGCTGTTGGTGGCCACACCTCACCCCGGCACGCTCTGCCCCTCGTCTGGCCCTCCCCACTCAGGCATGTGCCCCTACTCAGCACGTCATGCGTGTGTTCTCAGCTCTGCTTGGCGTGGTCATGGCCGAGAGTGGGGCGTCCCGTCTGTGTTGCTCACTGATCACAAAGAGCCCTCCACCAGGAGCAAGTTTCCTAACCTCTCCCTGAGGGATCGGGACACAGTGAAAACCAAAAACAAACTCACTGCTGTCGAGTCATTTCTGACTCGTAGTGACCCCTCCTTGGGTTTCTGAGGCGGTATCACCACAGAAGTAGATTGCCCAGTCTTCCTTCTGAGGAGTGGCTGGTGGGTTTGAACCGCCAGCCTTCTGGTTAGCAGTCAGATACCTTAGGCACTAGGCTAC
>NW_006922734.1:76005-77469 GCF_000298275.1 Orycteropus afer afer | reverse complement strand
TGCTGTGCACTGTGTGCTAGTGTGCACCCTGTGTACTGTATTACAGTGTTCTCTGCACACTCCCTGCTGCCCATACTGTCCCACTGCACAATATCATACTGTCCTGTCCTACATAATATAACTTCAAGAAAGACCGATCCCTGGAAAACAGCATCACGGATGGTAACATATGGCGTTAGTGGGAACAGGGAAGATCCTTCATTACACATGTTGACATAGTGGCCGAGACAGGGGACTCAAATATCAGTGATCACAAGATGGCCCAGGGATCTGTTTTGGGTTGTTGTCCATAAGGACACCATCAATTGGAGTTGAGCCAACAGCAGCGAACAGCAGGACTGTACTGTGGTACATTGTACCTTGCTTGTTGAACGTGGAGAGGACTAGAAGCACTTACTGGTGAAGACCAAAGACTACAGTCTTCAGTAGGGATGACACCTCAACATAAAGAAAACGAAAATCCTCACAACTGGGCCAATGAACAACATCACGGCAAATGCAGAAGGACTGAGGTTGTAAAGATTTGACCTTGTCCTTTCCCTTGGTTCCACAGTCAACACCAAGGAAGCAGCCGTCAAGGCATCTGACGACGTGCTGCATTGGGCATATCTGCTGCAGAAGAGCTCTTTCAATTGCTGAAGAGCTAAGATGTGTCTTTGAAGATTGAGGTGGGCCTAACCCAAGCCAGGGTGTTTTCAGTCTCCAAATATGCATGGGAAAGCTGGACAATAAATAAAGACAGAAGATTTGTTGCCTTTGAGTCATGGTGTTGGCAAAGAACACTGAAAGTCCCGTGGACCGCCAGAAGAACCAACAGGTCTGTCCTGGAGGAAGTGCAGCCGGAAAGCTCCTTGGAAGAGAGAACAGCCAGCCTCCGTCTCACCTACTTTGGTCATGTTGTCAGAAGGGACCATTCCCTGGGGAAGGATGTCATGCTTCGTAAAGTAGAGGGCCAGCGAAGGAGGGGAAGGCCCTCAACGAGATGGACTGATGCAGTGGCTGAAACCATGGGCATAGCAAGGATTGGGAGAATGGTGTCGGTGGGGGAGGATGTTCGTTCTGTTGTGTGTGGGGTTGCTATGACTCTGAGCCAACTCCCTGGCACCTAACAACAACCACAATCGAGGGAGAAAGGAAAGCAAGAAACCCCAGTATGAAACGGGGCTGGGCTGTCATAATGTCAGCCCCTGTCTAACGGCAACATTTGGGTAAACCCTGGAGGAGTGCGCACAGCAGTCAGAGAGGTGGCTGGCCAGGTCCTGAAGGAGTCCCAGGTCGTGTGTGGCCTGGAGGTTGTGGAGAGGGGCTCGGTTGTCACGGTTGGGAGTTGGTGGAGGCTTTGAGCAGAGACACAGGTTTTGTTGTTGTTGTTGTTATGTGTCATCAAGTTGGACCTCATAGCGACCCCTCCTTGGGTTTCTGAGGCAGTATCACTACAGAAGTAGATTGCCCCATCTTCCTTCC
>NW_006922734.1:55601-62319 GCF_000298275.1 Orycteropus afer afer | reverse complement strand
CTCTATCAAAGATCTCCTACATAGATCCCCTTCCAAGTGGGTGACAGTGGTAGCCGGGCACCATCTAGTTCTTCTGGTCTCATAGTTGTATAGGCTGCATATCGGATGGTGTACCAGTTGCTAGGACTAATTGTTTCCATGAATTTTGGTTTTCTTCTTTCTTCTTTGCTCTGGACAAGGAGACACCCATCGTTGCATCTAGATGGCTGCTTGCAAGCTTTTAAGATCTCAGTCGCTACTCACTAAAGTAAGAGGTGGAACAATGTTTTGTATAGTATGTTATGCCAATTGAGCTTGATGTTCCAAGTCAAATTTTCTTCTTTGTTCCAACTTTTGCATTCCAGTCACTAGTGATAATTAGCACATCTTGATTGCATGTTCAATCAATTTCAGACTGCAGAAGTTGGTAAAATCTTCAATTTCTTCATCTTCGGCTTTGGTGGTTGGTGCATAAATTTGAATAATAGTAACATTAACTGGTCTTCCTTGTAGGCATATGGATATTATCCTATCACTGACAGCATTGTACTTCAGGACAGATCTTGAGACATTCTTTGCGACAATGAATGCCACGCCATTCCTCTTCAAATTGTCATTCTCGGCATAGTAAATCATATGGTTATCTGATTCAAAATGGCCAAAAATGGTCCATTTCAGCTCACTGATATGTAGGATGCATTCCATTTCATTTTTGACAACTTCTAATTTTCCTAGTGCTCTATCTACCTATTGCCACTGTGACAGAAGATATACCACAAATAGAATGGCCTTAACAAACAAGAGTTTATTCTCTTACAGTTTGGAGGTTATAAGTCCAAGTTCAATGTGCCAGGCTCTATGGGCTGGGTGGAAGCCCCTCAACCTTGGGCCTCAGCTCTGCCTCCTCCTCCCGGCCCACTGAAGCTAGAGGCATCTCTTCATTCAGGTAGCTGCTGGCTGCTGAGGCTAACAAGGCCAAGGTCAACAAATAAAATAGCACAGTCCCAATGTTACCAAACCACATGGCAGGCCATTAATTCAAGTCCATTGTAAGTCCCAAGGTCAGCAGAGGATGGTAGTCTGCTGAACAGTGGCACGGCTACATGCAGGCTCCAAGTGTGCCATAAGCTAGAGATCAATCCCAAAGCTGTTTCTTACACATGGGAAGCAGACCCCATCTCAAAGGCAGCTCCTCAGCTGCTCCCAGTAGATTCCGCCATGGAGTTGATGACCAGTCTCATCACGGGGAATACCACATCCAGCTGCCCAGCCACTCAGCTAGGCCCAGCCAAGTTGACACACAAATTAAAATACCACACTTGGTGTAGTGGAGAGTCAGCAAAACAGGGTAAGGCCCTCAACAAGATGGATTGACTCCATGGTTGCAACAACAGGTTCAGGTGTGGCAGGAATTGTGAGGCTGGCGCAGGACCAGGCAGAGTTTTGTTTTTTTGTGCACAGGGTCACTATGAGTCGGAGCTGACTCAACAAAACCTGCCACCAACAACATGAGCAATTCATGGTCCCTTCCACCGTCGGCCCCTGGCCTTGTTCTGACTGATGATATTGAGCTTCTCCATCGTCTCTTTCTACCAAAGTAGCCAATTTAATTCCTATGAATTTCATCTAATGTGGTCCTCCGTCTTGCAAAATCCTATCGTGCGGTCTCTGGCATCCTTTGTATCATTAAGGCTATATTTGCCAACTCCTGGTCTTTCCTCTTTGTTTCCTATTTTTGTATTCCAATCTCTAGTAATTAATAATGCATCTCTATCGTACGTCCCACCAGCCACTCCTCGGAAGGAAGACTGGTCAGTCTACTTCCGTGTGATACCACCTCGGAAACCCAAGGAGGGGTCGCTATGAGTCAGGTCCGACTCCACGGCACATAACAATAACAACATCGCATGTCTGGTCAATTTCAGACTGCAGAAATTGGTAATAAATCTTCAATTTCTTCATCTTTGGTATTAGTGATTGGTGCTTAAATTTGAATAATAGTCATATTAACTGGCCTTTCTTGTAGACATATGAATATTATCCCATCACTGATAGCTCTGTACTTCACGATGGATCTTGAGATGTTCTTTTTGATGATAAATATAATGCTATCCTGTTTGATTTGTTATTCCCAGCACAGTAGGTCAAATGATTGTCCAATTCAGCATGGCCAATATCGGTCCATTTCAGCTCACTGATGCCTCGGATATCCATCTTCAAACATTCTGTTTCATTTTTGACGGCTTCCAATTTTCCTAAATTCATACTTTGTATTTTTCACTTTCTGATTATTAATGAATGTTTGCAACTGTTTCTTCTCATTTTGAGTCCTGCCCCATCAGCCAATGGAGGTCCTGAAAGCTTACTCCACCCACCTCATTGAGGTCTGCTCTGTTTGGGAGAGGCAGCCCTCGTCGTATTTTGCGTGTCTTCCAACCTGAGGGGCTCATCAGCCAACACTGTATCAGATGCATCACCCTATGGCCTCTGGCCCCTGGGACACGAGCCTGCAGCCTGCCCCATGACCTGCAGGTTTTGCACTTGCCAGCTCCTGCGGCCCCGTGAGCCTGCTGTCGGACCTGTGGGTTCGGGGTTCCTCTGACTGAGACAGATTAAGAAGGACCTGCTGATGGACTTCTAACACAATGGTGAAAACCTTATGAAGAGCAGCAGAACATCGGCCGATCCGGAGGCAGAGCACGACGTGGAGTGTCCTTACACTGAGAATTACAGCCCGGCCAAGGTCACACGTGGCAGCAACCATGGCAGGTGGAGAGTGGACTTAATCAGCTGTCCAAGGAGGGGGTGAACCAGCATCCAGCCAGGGCCTCAAAACTCCTGGTTTTGGTGAAGGCCGCAGTGAAGGAAATGGTTTCATAGAGAAGCAGAAAGAGACCACGGGGCGTGCGGAGAGACGGCAGACTGGGGAGGGGTCATCCCTGCCCCGACTCCACAGCGGCCAGGCAGGCTGAGGGGGGAAGGGCTGGCCTTCGCTCATCTCTTGGGATGTGCGAAAGGAGTGTTGGAACTTCCTCTCGGTCCCCCAGCACCCCAATGTACTTTTAAATTGGAGCACCCCCACCACGTGACTCTTGGCGGGAGGCAGAACCTGACTCCGTTGTCATGCTTCCCCGGCTGCCTCCATCGCAGACTTTACACCAGGAGCAAGAAATACAGAGGACAGAGGGGAAGCAGGCAGGAGTCCTGGAGGCTGGGGCTCTTAGGAAGGTGGCAGAACTCTGGAAACTAAGGCTCACGGAGGGCACACTGCAGGAGTGTTGAGGCAGGGATCCGTGGGTGGTCTGCCGGACCCCAGCACCTTCCCCATGAGACCCTGCCCCATGCCAAACACTGAACTGAACAAGGGTCAGAGTGGGCGAAAGCCACCTTCACTGCTAACCATGTCATGTGATCAGCATGAATCCAGTCCCCAAATGTGGGATGGACGCAGCCTTCCCTTTCCCACTCTCCCGTCTTCGCAGCCAGTGGCTCATGTGGCATTCCCTCTCCCTCTTCCTCTCTCTCTCTCAGAGCTGGGGTCAGTGCCCACACGTTAGACAGACACTGTCTTCCAGACCAACTGCTCACACAGCATTTCTTGGTCGCTAACCACCCAGACTAAGAGCCCACAAGTTGAAAGGACACTGACTTTAGACCAGTTGCACACGCAGTCCCTCTTTGACCCTAGCCACCCAGAGCTGAAGCAGGGCTCACAGTTAGAAGGACACCTTCTTTCAGACTACTAAACAGGCAGGTGCTGGCTCCTGGGGGCTCTCACCACCCCTGTGGGTTTGCTAATTTGCTGGAATGACTCACAGCTCATGGAGCTATGATCATACTTTCTACGAATTTATTACAACCATAGAAGACACAACTGAAGAGCCATAAAGGGTGGTCTGGCAAGGGTCCCAATGTAGCACTTTCATGCCCCAAAGACGGACATGCTATCCTTTTCCATGCATGGTTCCCAATCAGGAAGGTCATCCGAGCCTCAGGGCTCAGGGCTCTTACTGGCCTCCCCACATGGTCATGATGAGTGACATCATGCCTCCTGAGGTCAGTCAACATTGGGCCACTAAGTTGTCCTTACTGATCTGGTCAGCCCCTACTCATTAGCTTCAGATGTTGGCCTGGCTCAAAAGAACTGAGAACAAAAGGTACATTGCTTACCTCCAGGTGATCCCTCAACTCTCACACATGCTGTATCTGTGAGGCAATGATTGAAGACGTGTGGTCACAGCACAGAAATCAGATAGAGGACAGTTTAGATAGGACAGTCCCATGCAGCCCTCATCCCCTTCACGGTGTGTATAGTTTATCCCATGAAAACACCTGGACATTAACTCAACCAGGAAGCAGAAGGGGCCACACATCTTCCTGCAGGAAGTTCCGCCATTTTGGTTTCAACCACTGATGTTCCCCGCTAGGATGTTTTTCCTCCTCTCCCCTAAAGGCTCTATGAACTTTTTCAGCCAAATGGAAATGTTGTCTGCCTCTCTCTTGTCACAGATTTCCCTGGCAGCTATGAAAAATCAAACACCAACCCCCATCTTTCCTCAGCCCCTCTCCAGATGGATGCCTGGGGGAAAGCCCTCGCCCTGGTATGCAGAGCCAGCCTTTTGAGACAGATATTGCTTTCTACAAAAGAGTCCTCCTGTCCTTTTTTTTAATTTTTTTTTTAATATCACCCACTTATTGTGTCAGTTTGATCCTCATAATAAAATCATTTGGGAACAACTGACAATTGAAGTCAGCAGAAAAAAATTCAGGAATCATGAATCATCTTGAGAGAAATGGCAACAAAGCTTAGCTATTTTTCCTCAAATAGTATTTGTCTTATAAAAATGGATTATCTTAGTTTGCAAGGAACAGAACCACACAAAACCACCTCTATAATGGGGACGTCTCAGAAGTGTCCCTGGAGACACAAGCAAGCCAGAAGCCATGTCACCATCCACACAATCGGGTCTTTGGGGGCTTCCCGGTTTGGCTTTGACTGTTCTGCAGCTCCAGTGTTGGGTGGATTTTTTTTTTTTTTTTTTTTAATTGTTTGGTGAGAAGCTGCTGGGTGATGCAAATTGTTGACATACTTGGCTGCTGACCAAAAGGTTCAAGGTTCAGGTTCACCTGAGGCACCTTGAAGAAAGTTCTGAGGGTGTGCTTCTGGAAAACCATCATTGAAAAGGATATGGAGGGGAGAGTGCCTCTGACATCTGGGGGCTGAGTGGACAAGTCGAGTGGACAGGGACTGGTGTGGATCAGTGTTTGCACATTTGTTATTTGTGTTGTGTTATGTCTTCTTAGTGGACTGACACTTCCACCAACGCTCCATTGCATAACATCCCTCTTTCTCTGTGTGTTCTCCCTTTGCTCTGAAGTCTGCTTTACGTGACATTAGTACAGCCAGTCCTGCCTTCCTTTGATGATGGTTTGGCTGATGTACCTTTTCATCATTTTACTTTCCACCTGCCTGTCTACCTGTTTCTCACACTGTGGTGGCTTGCATGTGTTGTGAAGCTGGAGGCCATGCCACTGGCATTTCAAATACCAGCAGGGTCACTCACGGTGGACAGTTTTCAGCGGAGCTTCCAGACCAAGACAGAGATCTACTTCTGAAAAAAAAAAAAAAAATAGCCATTGAAAACCTTAGGAAAGACAGCGGGACACTGTCTGATAGAGTGCCAGAAAATGAGTCCCTCAGGATGGCAGGAACTCAAAACATGACTGTGGAAGAGCCGCCTCCTCAGAGTGGAGTTGATCTGAAGTACAGTGCTGTCAATGATACGATAATATCCATACGCCTACAAGGAAGTGTGAAATAAAATGTACAAAGACCTGGAGTTGGAAAACCAAAAGAGAAGAACATGCTCAACATTTCTCAAGCTGAAAGAACTGAAGAAAAAAAAAACTCAAGCCCATTGCAAAATTGCAATACTGAAGGATTCTATGGGCAAAACACTGAATGATGCAGAAAGTATCGAAAGAAGATAGAAGGAATACACAGAGTCACTGTACCAAAAAGAATTGGTCGATGTCCAACCATTTAAGGAGGTAGCATATAAACAAGAACCAATGATATTGAAGGAAGAAGTTCAAGCTGCACTGAAGGAATTGGTGAAAAGCTAGGCTCCAGGAATTGATGGGGTACCCCTTGAAATATTTCAACAAACTGATAAAGCACTGAAGGCACTGACTCGTTTATGCCAAGAAACATGGAAGAGAGCTGTCTGGCCAACTAACTGTAAGAAAGCCATATTTGTGCCCATTGCAAAGAAAGTGATGTAACAGAATGTGGAAATTATCAAGCAATATCATTAATATCGCACACAAGTAAAATCTTGCTGAAGATCATTAAAAAATGGTTGCAGCAATACATTGACAGAGAACTTCCAGAAATGCAAGCTGGATTCAGAAGGGGACATGGAACAAGGGATAACATTGTTAACATCAGATGGCTCTTGGCTGAAAGCAGAGAATATCAGAAAGGTGTTTTCCTGTATTTTATTGACTATGCAAAAACATTTAGCATGGATCATGACAAATTTTGGGTAACATTGCAAAGAATAGGAATTCTAAAATACTTAGTTGTGCTCATGAGGAACCTGTTCATAGACCAAGAGGCTGTCACTTGAAAAGAACAGGGGAACACTGCATGGTTTAAAATCAGGAAGGGAGTGTGTCAGGGTTGTATCTTTTCACTATACTTATTCAATCTGTACACTGAGCAAATAATCTGAGA
>NW_006922734.1:46863-53916 GCF_000298275.1 Orycteropus afer afer | reverse complement strand
CTATAATGAAATGTGCAAAGACCTGGAGTTAGAAAACCAAAAGGGAAGAACATGCTCAGCATTTCTCAAGCTGAAAGAACTGAGGAAAAAATTCAAGCCTCGAGTTGCAACATTGAAGAATTCTATGGGCAAAATATTGAATGATGCAGGAAGCATCCAAAGACGACAGAAGGGATACACAGAGTCATTATGCCAAATGGAATTGGTGTTCAACCATTTCAGGAAGGAGCCTTTGATGAAGATCTGATGGTACTGAAGGAAGGGGTTCAAGCTGCACTGAAGGAGTTGGACTGCCAAGAATAATGGACCCACCTGTCTTGGAGGAAGTACAGCCAGAATGCTCCTTAGAAGCAAGGATGGTCAGAGTTCGTCTCATATACTTTGGTCATGTCATCAGGAGGGACCAGTCCTTGTAGAAGGACATGGTACTTGGTGAAGGGTCAGTGAGAAAGAGGAAGACCCTCACCAAGACAGACACAGTGCCTGCAGCAACGGGCTCGGACAGCAACGCTGTGAGAATGGCTGAAACACTGGACCCGAATGTTTTATTCCGTTGTACCTAGGACTGCTGTGAGTTGGGACCCACTTGTTGGCACCTAACAGCAACAACATATTGCAATATTTGAAGTGAGTTTCCTGCAGACAGTAGAGAGCTGGGTCTTTTTTTTTTTTTTTTTTTTTACCTTCTCTGTCCATCTCTGTCTTTTCCGTGGTGTTTTTAGACCATTTTCAGTTTTTGTAAGCATCACCACCATTTCTGAAACTCTTTCATCACCCCAAACATGACTCTGTGTTCATTAAGCAGTAACTCCCCATGTCCCTCTCGTCCTCTTCTCCTGGTACCCACTAATCTACTCTCTGTCTCTGTGGTTGTCTTCTAGGCATTTCTTGTAAGTGGGATCATGTGACATTCGCCCTTTGGTGTCTGGCTCACTTCACTTTGTGTAATGTTTTCAAGGCTCATCCACAAACCCAAGATGATAGGCACTGTCCTCAGGATTCTCAACCCAAGGAGAGAGTAACTTCGTGGACTCGCATGTCTGGGTTCACTTGTCTCCACCACCAACCAGCTCTGTGACCTTGACCAGGTTGCTTCACTTCCCTGGGCTTCTCTGACGGATGGTGAGGGAACCCCACTCATTGTGAGGGTACAGTGACATTCTATAGCTGACTCACTTCGAACAGGGCCAGGCACTCGGTGGACACTGCATGACAGGAGCTATTGTCTACAGATGAGGAAGCTGAGGTTCAGAGAGCCTGCGCCACCTGCCTGAGGTCACACAGGAGAGTCTTCCATTCATGCAACATACTGCTCGAGCACCTACTATGACCCAGGCCCGGCGCTTGGCCCCGATGTTGCAAACACGAAGGAAGAGATGGCCTCTCTTCTCTCCACCAGCTCCTCAGCAAGCAGACAAGCAAACTAACATCTGAGAGTCCTGATACGTGCCAAAGGGGCCCTGGTGGCCCAGCAGATAAGTGCTCGTCTGCAGACCAAAAGGCTGGTAGTTGGAACTCACTGAGCACCTCTGGGGTGAAAGATGTGACAGTCTGCTTCTGTGAAGATTCACCTTCTCGGAAACTCCGTGGGGCACCCCCACCTGTCCTGCAGGGTTGCTGTGAACTGGAATGGACTCAACAGCACAGAGCAATGTGTGCCAAAGGAGCCGGGTGATGCCACGGTTAAACACTGAGCTGCCGATGGAGAAGTTGGCGCTCACCCACCCGCGGCTCCCCAGGAGACAAGCCCTGGCGGCCAGTTCAGGTCAGGTCGCAGCCCAGGCCACCCTGGGAGGCAGCTCTGCCCTGCAGGCGTGGCGGTGCCGTGACTCGGGGCTGACTCGACGGCAGCCAGTGACAACAGTATATGCCGACCGTGCCGGGTGATAGAGTTTGCTCTTGGCTACTGACCAAAGGTTGGACTCCCCCAGCGGCACTTTGAAGAAAACCCTACAGCTCTGCCACAAAGCTCACAGCTCCTGGGGACCCCAGCGAGCTCAGTTCTGCTCCCCAACAGATGGCTCACCAGGACTCGGAACCAACGCAACCGCCACGGCCTTGCTGTTCTGGGTCTGTATGTCCCAGGCAAGGGGCTGAACCCATTACAGATGGCGGCTCAGGGGACCCCTGGGATCCCACTGTGTCAGGAGTCGTCTAGAATCTGCCCATCTCTCAGCCCGTTTGTGACTGTCTGCTGTTTGAAACTGCTGCATCACTGGTGGCGTGGGGAGGAGGAGGCCCTGAGTGGGCCCCACGTTCACCTCTGAAGACCAGCCACCTTCCTCACCGGCACGAGGCTCTGAGGAGAGCTCCCTAGGAGGACTGCGCCTTCACGTCCCCAGCGGACTGCTGGTGGCACATGTCCACCGTGAGAGGAGGCTGCCCGGCCTCTCGGCTTTGACCCGCTCTCTTGGGGAGCTGGCTGCTTGGAAGCCGGCCCTGTTAGCATGAACTGAGCTCTGCAAACTCCATGAAACTCCTAAACCAATTTCAAATCCCCACATCAAATCCGGTGGGGCGCCGTAACTTAGTTGACTCAGGGAGAACCATCAATCAGCGCCCCATGACCCTAATTGGATGTAGAGAGAGCTTCTCAAACGAGTTATCCCGGGAAGAAGACGTGCCTTAGGCAAACGCGTCCACCCTGAGGAGCCCGGAGAACCGGCACAGAGGGAGGGCTGATGGAGTCTGGTGGCCAAAGGGGGAGGAGTGGGGCGCTTACCGTTCCCCTAAAGCCAATTAGGGGATTCCCGAAAGCGCTGTCACTCTCGGGGGGCTCAGTGTGGGGGTCCTGCCAAAGGCACTGTCTTGGAATTCAATGAAAGGCAGGTTCCAGGCAGACATGAGAGCCCCCTGCTGAAGACGAAGAGCAGAGACAGACGGCTGAAGGATTCTCCAGACAGATACCAGGCCTGGAGGCTTCCGGAGCCCGTTAGGGGATGTGGCCCAGAGGGAACTCAGGACCTGCTCCATGCGAGAGGCCCCTGCTGAGGCTGGGTGAGCCCTGCTCACTGGGGGTAAACACAGCAGGACCTGCGCCCAGGGCCAGCGGGCCCACCCCATCTCTGCTCCCCACATGTACACTCTGAAGATGAAGCCCTATTCACCCTTCAAAGCCCAGAGTTTAAATTTCACTTGTCATTCATTCATTGGTTCATTTTTTGCTCGTGGATTCTCTGATTGGATCATTTGTTCACTCATTCACTCACCCACTGGTTCATTGGTTGATCCACGGGTTCATTAAGTCATCAGTTCAGTCACTGATCTTTCCTCATTTACTGATTCATCGCTCCATGGATTCATTCCTTGTTGATTTATCTGTTGGTTTATTCATCTACAGACTCTTTGATTCACCCACTCATTAACTCATGCATTGCTTCATTAGTCCAGTGAGCCATTTATTGATAGCCAGTCAATCACTCAGCAGCCATCCCCCAAAGCCCTCTATGAGTGCGACCTGTGTTTAACCAGGGGACACAGAGGTGACTCCAGATGTCCCCACCCTCTGAGAGTGTGCCCTGGGGAGGGAGACACACACAACAGAGCAGCCGAAACCAAGAAAGGACATCGCAGCGGTCCGTGTCTGTCAGAACGCACACACGCATTGCGGTCTCGGCCATCCGCTCCTGTGAGCTCCCTGCACCCCCTCGGGCTCAGGACCGCCCGTCCTCACACCCCAAGACTCCTCTGTCTGCAGCCCCACATGTCAGCTGTGCCAGAGCTGGGCTGCTCCGGGCCAGGACTTCCGCTTCGGGGCTTGTTTATCCTCATGAATTTCCATGTCCCCAAGTACCCCGGTGGTGCAATGCTAAGTGCTCGGCTGTTAACCAAAAGGTGGTTGGCTTGAACCTGCTCAGTGGCTCAACAGGAAAATGACCTGGAAGGCTGCTTCCACAAGGATGAGAGCCTAGCGAACCCTGTGGGGCAGTTCCGCTCTGTCGCACAGGGTGGCCATGAGTTGGAACTGACTCACCGACACCCGACAACAACCACAGTACCCTGGCAGGCCTGAATAGAACAGGCGCTCAGTGTTTGATGAACGAAGAAATGAATGGATGAATGCTTTATTCAACGGCTGACACGGGAATTCCATGAGCACCATCTCTCCTCATGGCTCGACTTCGGGGCCAGAGGAGGGGGTCAGTTCCACCAGGACCCTCAGGGTGCCTGCTTCCTCTGGTCCGTCTCTTCTTGATGTTCTGGTCACATCTGCTGGGGTTAGTGGGCTCTGTTGCTCTAGAGCTCTGGCCTAGGGAGGACACCTCGTCCGTCTGACCCTTCGCTGACAGCCGGACAGCCGAGAGGGGTGGGGTCCTCAGCGTCTGCCTGGGGCTGGTGGCAGGTAGGGACGTAACTGCAGGCAGAAATGAAACCAGCAGCCTGGCCAGACTCTGATGAGCTGTCGCTGAGAGCCCTCCCTGAGACGGGCACTGCCATCACGCTCCTGTGGGGTTGTCGCTGCCTCCAGGGGCAGGTGGTCCACCTTACCCCACTGCAGTTCCCCGACCCCGTGTGCCAGCCACAAGAGAGGGTGGCCTCAGCACAAAGGGGTCACAGCACTCACCGCCACGCCCCTGCATCCACACTCAGTGGGGCTCCCAGGTTGTGGGGTAACGTGGTCTGTGCCTGAAGGTCCCTGGTCCCCACAGGTGAGGAGCAGGACCCTGCGTGGTCGGGTGGGGAATGTCACAATCATCAGTGTCCCCCAGACAGGGACCACCCCCAGAGTGGGATCTGATCTACCTTGACCTCGTTCCCATTGACACAGCGGCTGCAATGATGGGCCCAAGCACAGCGACAGTTGCGAGGCTGGTGCAGGACCAGGAAGTGTTAAGTTCTGTTGTGCACGGGTTGCCATGAGTCAGAGCTGACTTGTCAGCACCTAACACCACCACCACCTAAGCCAGGGCAGTTCAAGCCGATTCAACTGAGACCGCTGCTCCCTCAAGAGAGGTTCATTGCACCTCCCTGGGCTGCCATGTCCTGTGGCGTCCCCTTGGTCACATCACTTAACTCCCAGGATGGCCACTGTCCATCCTCCACATACGGCGTGGGTCAGACTCATTGCTGGGCCGCACACCCATCCCCAAGTCTGGCATACAGTTTGCACTCAGTGAGCGTATGGCAATGAAGGCACAGGCTAGAACCATAGGGCTCCAGGAGTGTTGGCTGACTGACTGACCAGCAGACTAGATCAATCGATAAACCAATAAACTAAAGAAACAATGGATAAGTTAGTAAACAAGAGAATCAAGAATTCATTGATGAATCGATGAACAATGAATGTAATGAAGGATGATGTAATGAGTGAATGAATCAATGAACTCACTGAATCAGTGAACTATTGAGTCAGTGAATGAGTGAGTCAATGAAGGATGGATCAATGGGCAAATGAATTAATGAGTGGATGATTCAATGAGTCAGTGACCTAATGATCAACAAATGAGTGAATCGATGAAGGGTAGATCACTGGGTGAATGAATTAATGAGTGACTCAATGAATCAACGGATGACTCAATGAATAAGTGAACCAATGAGACAGTGAATGAGTGAGTCAATGAATCAGTGAAGGATGGATCAAATCAATGCATGAATGAATGAAGGAGGAAATGCAACTTTGAAGCATGGGCAGCTTTGCACAGTGGACGTGCTGAGAGGGTGGCTGGCGCAAGGCCCCTGGGCATCTCACGCATGGACTAAAGCGATCACTGCTTACTGTGCACCCCAAGGTGACAGGACCCTTCCTGTGTGCACCCCACTGTGGCTCCCCAGTGGGGTTCCCCTCCCTGAACCCTGGACCACTCCTCTCTCCTAGGAGACCAGGGTCTCCCCAGAGCCACCCACCTTGGGCCTCTGCTCTGTGGACCTTCAGCACCCCTCTCCTAGGCCAAGGTCATGTCCTTCCCTCAAAGGCCATAACCCCAAGGTCTGCAGCTCGGCCATGTAGTAGCCAATGGCTGACCAGCTGCTGACCTTGGGCTGACCTCAGGCGGTCACTTACCCTCTGGGAGGCTAAATGAGGGTGCCACTAAGATAACCACCCTCCTGCCTCAATCAGGGAGAGGAGGCTGCGCCCAGCGGCCTGGGGACACCTGCGACAGATTAGTGTTGAATGGCTCATTAGCATAACAAGCCTCCAAGGCCATTACCGCCCTGTGCGGGCTGCAGAGCCACTGGGCGGAAGCCACTGTTTGTGAGGCATCCTGCATCTCAGCCTTATTTGTTTACGTCTCTGGAGCTGGTCTGCTGAGCAGTGCTGTGGTTATATCCTGGGCACATCTTAGAGAGAGGAGATGGGGTTTGATGGATGCGTGTTTGTGAATTCACTGCTCTCTGTTCCGGCCCTCAGCCACCCTCTGGACCAGAAGCCTGTGGGGTGCCCCCTCCCCAGACTACACCGCCTTCTGCAGATGGCCCTTAAGCACCCTCGCTCAGGAGTGGGTGGGGACCAGTTCAGCCCTTCCCCCTAGTGGTGGGACGTCAGGCCCCGCCAGGACTCCTCTTGTCCAGTTCGCGGGTCCCCGAATCAGGGCCCCCTGCCCGGTCCCCCTCACCACTCCTCAGGGCGCGCAGCCAGAGCCCAGGTCCCAGAGCCTCTACTTTTCCCTGGCCGCTAACACTGTGTCAACGCCACGGATGACCGAAAGGTAGTGGGGAATGTTCTAGACTCAAGGAGAGCAAAGCGAGATGACAACTTAAAGCAATGCGTGAGGCCCCGTAAGTCCTGGGTTTTAAACAACAGTAATTTGGGAAACTGGTTCAATGAGACCTTAGACTGCCCAAGACCGTCGCGGTGTCCACGTGTCAGCTTCCGCCTGGGCAGGGTGCTGGGCTCGGTAGCACAGGGCCGGGGCTCAGGAGCCCTGCATTGGGTGGGGAGGGCATTTGCAGGCAACCGACTTTCCCGTGTGCATGGAGCCAGGCAGTTGTCACCAGTGGGGAGCCTGTGGGGGTACACACACGGTGGGTGACACCATGTCCTTGTCACCAGTGGGGAGCCTGTGGGGGGTACACACATGGTGGGTGACACCATATCATTGTCACCAGTGGGGA
>NW_006922734.1:42305-46763 GCF_000298275.1 Orycteropus afer afer | reverse complement strand
TTGTCACCAGTGGGGAGCCTGTGGGGGGTACACACATGGTGGGTGACACCATATCATTGTCACCAGTGGGGAACCTGTGGGGGGTACACACATGGTGGGTGACACCATATCATTGTCACCAGTGGGGAGCCTGTGGGGGTGCACACACGGGGGGTGACACCATGTCATTGTCACCAGTGGGGAACCTGTGGGGGTGCACACATGGTGGGTGACACCATATTATTGTCACCAGTGGGGAGCCTGTGGGGGTGCACACACGGGGGGTGACACCATATTATTGTCACCAGTGGGGAACCTGTGGGGGTGCACACACGGTGGGTGACACCATGTCATTGTCACCAGTGGGGATCTGTGGGGGTGCACACATGGTGGGTGACACCATATTATTGTCACCAGTGGGGAACCTGTGGGGGTGCACACATGGTGGGTGACACCATGTCCTTGTCACCAGTGGGGAATCTGTGGGGTGCACACATGGTGGGTGACACCATGTCCTTGTCACCAGTGGGGAATCTGTGGGGGTGCACGCACATGTGGATGTCCACCACACTTCATTTCCCTGCTGTTCTTGGCTGCTGTTCGGTCCACTCTGACCACGGTGACCTGGGACAGCAGAGCTAGACGCTGTCCTGTCAGGCACCGTATTCCCGGTCATCAGCCGGCTCGAGCCCACTGTAGCAGCCACACTCAGTGCACTCTGACCACGGTGACCCGGGACAGCAGAGCTAGACGCTGTCCTGTCAGGCGCCGTATTCCCGGTCGTCGGCCGGCTCGAGCCCACTGTAGCCGCCACACTCAGTGCACTCCGAGTGCTTCCCACTCAGGGGCTCATCCTCCAGCACAGCATTGGCCCGGATTCCGGGATCCCTGGCGTCTCAATGGCTCCTTTTCAGAAGCTGGTTACCAGGCCTTTCTTCCTGGTCTTAGTCTGGAGGCGTGCTGAGCCCTGTCCCCCAGGAGTGACCTTCCAGCACTTCAGATGGAGCAGGGCTTGCAGCCTCACAACAGCAGGGGAGGCCCTCAGGATGGCGCGCTGACAGGTGGGGGGGGGGATATCACTCTAGGTTTTCAGATGTTCAAAATGAAACACGGCTGAAGTGACAGAGACATAGATGGCAACTTCGTTCATCCTCCTGTCAGCTCCTCGGAGCCAGTGGGCGACTGAACTCCCAGCCACTTTCTGTCTGATCAAAGGATGGGGTGGCCAGTACAGGGTCCCAGGGACAATGGGTTCATGAGGAAGGAGGTCAAGGAAGCTGCTGGTCAGTGGGCGTGAGGCCAGTCAGCGGGCTGAGACATGTTGGCTGCGGTGGCCCCGCAGTGACGCCAACCTCAGGTCCCCGTGTCCAGGGACAATGTACCTGCCAGCCTCTGCCCTGACCAAGGCCCGGTGCTGGTGTGAAGGTGATACCCGACCTCAAGAGGCTGCAGGAGACAGTGAGGGCTTGCCGCACCCCAAACAGAGGTCGTACACACCTTGGGGGTCTGGGTGACTGGGTCCGAGTGTGCTCTCGTCAACGCTCCCCGCCTGGACCAGAGCTCCTCATGGTGGACTTCCTCCTCCTAAGCCCCAGGGCTGCTCAGATGCGCCGGCTCCAGGGACCCTGTCACACTACAGGTCAGGGCGCAGGAAGCAGAGACAGACCAGCCACGGAGCCCAGGCCCATGCTGCCAGCACAGAGGAGGGCTCAGCACCCCCTGGAGAGGCCCAGGGCCTTCACGGAGGCGAGTGAGCGGGCTGAGCCCGGAAAGAGCGGAGGAGCAGACGTGCCCCAGCCTGGCGGGAGATGGCGAGGAAAGACGGTGCTCTGGCAGAAGGTGTAGCCCGTGCAAAGGTCCAGGGGCCAGGAGCAGGGGGCTGATACAGGTCTGGGGGCCGTGGCCTTGAGGGAAGGGAGATGGTGCTGAAACCAGACAGACCGTGGACACCGCCTGACTAGCTCCTTCACGGGGGAGTTACTTGTGCAAAGAGGCAGGTGGGAGACCAAACATGGGATAGAACGGGAGCTCAGGGCTGGAGGACAGAGAGGAGAAAGCTGGCGCCACGGTCCATACCAGGTGTGTGGAGCACTGGACTGAGGTGCAGTGGGGCCTGGAGCTTTCTCTTGTGAGCAGGTGTCGTGTAGTCGATTCACAGAGTTCCTAGAGCACAGAGTGGAACTGCCCCCAGAGTGGCGTAGTGCCTAAGGCACTTGACTGCTCACCAGAAGGCTGGTGGTTCAAACCCACCAGCCACTCCTCGGAAGGAAGGTTGGGCAATCTACTTCCATAGTGATACTGCCTCGGAAACCCAAGGAGGGGTCGCTATGAGACAGAAGTGACTCAATGGCAGTGAGAATCTTCATGGAAGCAAAGCCCAAACTACACCCACTGCCGTGGAGTCCAGCGCCCCTAGAGGACAGAGTGGAACTGCCCACAGGGTCTCCAAGGCTGTCAGTCTTCACAGAAGCAAAGCCCAAACCACACCCACTGCCGTGGAGTCCATTCTGACCCACAGCGCCCCTAGAGGACAGAGTGGAACTGCCCACAGGGTGTCTGCGGTGGTCAGTATTCACAGAAGATAGCCAGGACTGTCTCCCATGGAGCTGCCCACTGGGTTTGAACGACTGACCTTCCAGGTAGGAGCCAAGTGCTTAACCTTTGCACCACCAAGGCCCCTCCCTCACTGTACAGATGGGGAAACCAGGACTCTGAGTGGGATGAGACACGTCCTGGGCCTCGCAGGAACCAGCCACAGGGCAGGGGCGGCATCCGTGTCCCCCGAGATCCTCCGCACAGTGAACCCCTCTTAGCAGAAATGCAGCCAGCACGCTGCTTAGAAGCAAGGGTGGTGAGACTCGGCCCACTGACTTTAGACACATCGTCAGGAAAGAGTAATGCGACAAAAAGACATCGTGCTTGGTCAAGTGAAAGGTCAGCAAAAACAAGGGGGACCCTCTATGAGACAATGTGACACCAGAGCCCCAACAGTGGGCTCAGACACGCCATCCATCAGCGGCGTGGGGCAGGACCAGGCAATGCTTCATTCTGTCAGACGTAGAGCCACGAGGATTGGAGCTGAGTCCATGACAACCCACAACACGCAGCGGGAACAGGGTTCTCTCTGCTACCCCAGGAGGGAGACTGCCGGGAGACTGCCAAGAGTCACAGCTGCCCGCCTGGGCAGGTGCACCGCTCAGGAGTGTGAGGTCCTGCGGCCCCCACTCCCCAGCATGGCCCCCAGCTTGCTCCTCACTCACTGCTCCTGTCAGGTGTTCCCTGAGCCCGGCCGTGCCACACGCAGCCACACCACACACAACCGTACCACACACAACTGTGCCACGCATGACCACACCACATGCAGCCATGCCACACACGACTGTATCACACCACACGCAGGCGTGCCACACACGACTCTATCACACCACATGCAGGCGTGCCACACACAACTGTACCACATGCAGCCGTGCCACACACGACCACACCCCACAATGTGCCTGCACTTCTCTCCACAGCCTCACTCAGTGCCCAGCCAGCCATGGGTGGGAGGTCTTACCACCACCCCCGACTCAAGCAGACCAGCGGAGCCCAGAGCGGTGTTTCTCTGTGTGTCTCTCCCACAGCAGTGACAGTGACAGTGATGGGTGCCACCCGTGGGGGCCTCCCTGGCAGTGTGGCAGGAAGCATTCTCTCTTCTCCCACGTCTCATCTCTGGGCTCCCTGGGGTTACAACAGAATTCACACTAAAGTCGCTCCACAGCTGGCCGCGTGGGATCCCACCTTGGGGAAATTCACACTGAATTCCTTACTGCTTCCATGTGCTTTCTCCATGTGTCCATCTGTCCTTCTGGGTGGGGCCCAGGGAATCTGTGTGTCCACCTGTCCTTAGTGGGGCCCATAGAATCCGTGTGTCCATCGGTCCTGAGTGGAGCCTATAGAATCCATGTGTCCATTTGTCCTGAGTGGGGCCCATAGGATCCATGTGTCCATCTGTCCTGGGTGGGGCCCGTGGAATCTATGTGTCCACCTGTCCTTAGTGAGGCCCACAGAATCATGTATCCATCTGTCCTTCTGTGTGGGGCCCGTGGAATCCGTGTGTCCTCTGTCCTCCCGGACGGGCCCCACAGAGATGAGGAGAATGACAAGCTACACCGAGTTTCCTGAGCTGTTTCTTGTCTTCTTCACAGTTCTGGGTGGTATCACTATTCTCTGCACTGGACAAGCTATTTCTACGTCTGTAATCAGAAACGAAAGCCTCTCGGGAGGGGTTGCTGTGGTGTCCTGGCCCGCAGCTTCAGGACAGCCCAGCGAGGACAGACCCAGGCCAGTCACCCCAAGCCTAAGCCAGCGAACGTCGAGTCTACACCCAGTCATGGCGCCCCACGTGGGTCAGAGTAGACCTGGGCCCAGAGGGGCTGCGGTGGCCACGTGCTCCCAAGCAGATCAGCAGGCCTTCTTCTGAGGGGTCCTGGGTGGTTG
>NW_006922734.1:35993-40990 GCF_000298275.1 Orycteropus afer afer | reverse complement strand
GATGCAGCAGGGTTTGCATTTAATCTTGTGTAATTATAGGCAGGCTGCTTGGCGCCCAGCTCTGGGTGGGAGGAGAGCGCCGACACCCCGTCTTTATTCACTTTTGCACCAGCTACGTGGTTAGCTGCTCTCGCTGCCAGGAGAAAGGGCTCTGAGAGGGGACCTAGTCCAAGCACCTGTCATGATGGGAAATGGAGGCCCCAGGTGCCTATAGGACGCTTCCCTGGAGAGTGGGAGGGATGAGCAGGTTTGGGGAGGTGGGGTGGGCTGGTTGAATCCAGACACCCCTTCCCTGTAAGGTGACCTTAAGCTAGCTGCTTCACTTTTGTGAGCTCATGCACCCCAACGGGGGTCAGTGCGATGACCCCAAAGGTTGAGGCTAACCAAACAGAACCCGTTACTGCCTTACAGTGACTCTGACTTACAGTGACTGCACGTGTGTCACAGTAGAAATGATCCAAAGGGTTTTCAGAGGCTGGCTTTTCCAAAGTAGTTCACCAGGCCGTTTTTCCATGGGGCCTCTGGCAAGGCTTGAGTCGGCAACCTTTCATTTAGCATCACACGCTCCAATGCCCAGGCCACAGGGCACAGAGCTAGTGCCCACAGCCTCCTCTGTCCCCCTCTCCAGGTCAGGGCCACGGGGCCAGCCTCAGCTTCCCAGCCCTCCCTGCCCAGACAGGTCCTGCCCACTTCCTTCCTCCAGGCGCCCTGAGGCAGGCGACATAGTGCAATTCTCAGAGGCTCCCCCAGAGTGGACACAGACAGGGTGCCACTCACCTGCCTGCCCAGGAGGACACTGGTACACCTCTAAGCACTGGGGCAGGGCCAGGAAAGGAGCAGGCTTCACCTGGAACACGAGGGGAGGTATGGAGAATGAATTTTCTCTGTAAACTTTCACCTAAATCACAATAATTTTTTTTTAATTAAATATAAAGTAGGTCTTCTAACTGGTTTGAAATGGTTCACATGCAGATGGTGAAAACATATGAGGTGGACTTTGATCTGAGTGTGAATAGGTCTTAGATTCATATGAATCTAGGAAAATTGGAAGTTGTCAAAAATGAAATGGAACGCTTAAAGATCGATATCCTAGGCTTCAGTGAGTGAAAAGGACTGGCTCTGGCCATTACGAATCAGAGAACCACATGATCTTCTCTGCTGGGAATGACAAATTGAAGAGGAATGGAGTGGCATTCATTGTCACAAAGCCTGTTTCAAGATCTATCCTGAAGTACAATGCTGTCAGTGATAAGATAATATCCATACACCTACAAGGAAGGCCAGTTAATACTGCTATTATTCAGAGTTTTACACACCAACCACCAAAGCCAAAGATGAGAAAGTTGAAGATTTTTATCAACTTCTGCAGTCTGAAATTGATCAAACATGCAATTGAGATGTATTGATTATCACTGGTGACTGGAATGCAAAAGTTGGAAACAAAAAAGAATCACCAGTAGTTGGAAAATATGGCCTTGGTGATGGAAATAATGCTGGAGATCGCATGGTAGGATTTTGCAAGATTAACAACTTATTCATTGCTAATACCGTTTTTAACAACACAAATGGCAGCTATACATGTGGACTTCACCAGATGGAGTGCACAGGAATCCGATCAACTACTTCTTTGGAAAGGGGCAAAGGAGAAGCTCAATATCTTCAGCCAAGACAAGGTCAGGAGCTGATTGTGGAACAGACCATCAACTGCTCATTTGCAAGTTCAAGTTGAAGTTGAAGATGATTAAAACAAGTCCACGAGAGCCAAAATATGACCTTGAATATATTCGTTCTGAATTTAGAGACCATTTTAAAGAATAGATTTGATGCATTTAACACCAATGACCAAAAACCAGAGGAATTCTGGGACAATCATCCAGGGAGAGGGATGGACACAGAGAAAAGGTAACTATGGGGAGGAAGTGGGAGGGGAGCTGTTGCATTGTGGGAAATTGCAGTCAATGTCATGAGACAAAGTATATGTGAGCTGTTGTATGGAAAGTGGATTTGCTCTGTAAACTTTCACCAAAATTGCAATGAAAGAAAGAAAGAACCAAAGAAGATCATCCATGAAGAAAGCAAAGACCTTTCATCACAAAGACCCTTCAGGCCTGGAACTGAACTCGCTTCTGTGGCTTCCAGCCAAACAATAGACGGGCAGATGGGGTGAGCATTTACATCAGGTAGATACACTCCTTGGAGCGATCAATCCTGGGAGAAGAGAAGGGCAGTGTCTGCACAGGAAGACAGCTTGGGGGTGGGGGGAGTGCCTGGGAGGGAAGGACCCAGGGAAGAGGTGACTACAGGGAGCTTTAAATTTTTAAAAGGATAATAATACTAAGAAGACAGGAAAGGAAGAAAAGACCAAAATGGATGTCAGAAGAGACTCAGCCCGGCCACTCAACCAAGCCCAGCCCAGTTGACACACAAACCAAACTACCATAAATGGGAATTACAGAACATTTAATTGTGCTCATGAGGAACTTGTACACAGACCAGGAGGTTGTCGTTCGAACAGAACAAGGGGACACTGCATGGTTTAAAATCAGGAAGGGAGTGTGTCAGGGTTGTATCCTTTCACCACACTTATTCAATTTATATGCTGAAAAAATAATCTGAGAGGCTGGACTATATGAAGAAGGATGTGGCATCAGGATTGGAGGAAGACTCATTAACAACCTGCGATATGCAGATGACACAACCTTGCTTGCTGAAAGTGAAGATGACTTGAAGCACTTACTGATGATTAAAGACTACAGTCTACAGTATGGATTACATCTCAACATAAAGAAAACAAAAATCCTCACAATTGGACCAATAAGCAGGATCATGATAAATGGAGAAAAAAGATTGAAGTTGTCAAATATTTCATATTACTTGGTTCCACAACCAACACCAATGGAGCAGCAGTCAAGACATCAGATGACGTACTGCACTGGGCAAATCTGCTGCAAATGACCTCTTTAAAGTGCTGAAGAGCAAAGATGTCTCTTTGAAGACTAAGGTGCACCTGACCTAAGACACAGTATTTTCAGTCACCTCATATGCATGTGAGAGCTGGACAATGAATAAGGAAGACTGAAGAAGAGTTGATGCTTTTGAGTTGTGGTGCTGGAGAAGAATGCTGAAAGTACCACGGACTGCCAGAAGAATGAACAAATCCGTCCTAGAAGGAGTGCAGCCAGAGTGCTCCTTGGATGCGAGAATGGCCAGACTTGGTGGTGACTGGGTGGGACTATATCTATGGGAGGTGCTTGTGGTCCACCAAAGGGACTAGATGTTGTTGTTGTTAGGTTTCACCTACTCTGGTCATGTTGTCAGAAGGGACAGTTCCCTGGAGAAGGATGTCATGCTCGGTAAAGTGGAGGGTCAATGAAAAAGAGGAAGGCCCTCAATGAGATGGATTGACACAGTGGCTGCAATGATGGGCTCAGGTATGGCAAGGACTGTGAGGCTGGCGCAGGACTGGGCAGTGTTTCATTCTGTTGTACATAAGGTCACTGTGAGTCGGAGCCAGCTCGACGGCACCTAACAACAACGACAACATGAGCAGGAAGTGGTGCTCTGCTCAACACGGCGGCCAATCAGGTACTTTGAATACACTGACCATGACGGGGCAATATCTTCAGAGGTTCATCCAGCCTCAGTGGCTCCAAACAGTCTGGCTTCCATGAGAATTTGAAATTTGTCTTTTCCTCTGTTTGGTCAGGATTCTTGGACAGAATCTTTGATCAAAACATTCAGTAATGGTAGCCAGGCACCCTCCAGTGCTTCTGGTCTCATGGAGAGGAGGTAATTTGCCACGCGTTCTATGCCCTCCTCCTGCTCCTGACTCGACTCCTTCCTCTGTTGTTCCAGCAAATAGAGACCAACTGTTGTACCTTGGATGGCCACCTGCAAGCTTTTAAGGTGCCAGGCACTATGCAATGAACTAGGATATGGAACAGAATCTTTAAAGACATGATAGGCCAATTGGCTGGGATGTCCCATGTAACCATGGCCCTAAACTTCCAAACCAAGGAACCAAATCCCATGAGGTGTTAGTACCTGGGAAACCTCAGCTGCCACTCCTTTTTCCTGGGCGTATGTTGTTGTAAAATTCGGTAGCACACGACTCTCACGCATTTGACTTTTCTCAAGTCTGCAGGTTAATGATACTAATTACATTAATTAATTGGCTGTCAACCATCACCATTGCCTGTATTGATCACAAGTAAGTCTCTAAGGCCAGCCAGATCCAAGGGAGGGGAACTAGACCCCACCTCTCAGTAGAAGCACAGAAATCTCAGTCTTTTAGGACTGCCAGGGGCAGGGTATTTCTATAACCTGGGACTGGGCCAATGCCACCTTATGCCAGGGAGGTGGGGTACAGTTGGCAAGGAGTAGTTTAGTTTCTGGAGTTATTTTGGAAGCCTGATGATGACTGTCAGCAGAATCGGCTCAATGGCAGCGGGGTTTTGGATGATGGATTGGACATTGACCACAGTTTCCAGCTGCAGGCTTACGAGTGTCCTGAACCCACGGACTCTGTGACATCAGGTGTGTGCTCACACCTGCAGTGAATGAATGAATGAATGAATGGCAAAGGGGCCAGCCCCATTCCTGACCAGATCTGGTGCACGGGGCCCAGCACACAGTGGGTGCTCACGCCCTGGAAAAGGAACACTTGCAGCTGAGTTGATGCATGTTTACTGGGTGCCCTTCTGATAAGCCAGGGTGCGGTGCAGTGACTTGATTTGGCCCTTCTAGCCAGGGTCTTTGTAATTCCCTCTAAATGACTGGGTGGGACTATATCTATGGGAGGTGCTTGTGACCCACCAAGGGGACTGGATGTTGTTGTTAGGTGCCGTCAAGTCGTCTCCGATTCATAGCAACCCTACGCACCGCAGAACGAAACACCACCCGGTCCTGAGCCAGCCCCATGATTCTTGCTACACTTGAGCCCATCACCGCTGCCACTATGTCAAACCATCTTGTTGAGGGCCTTCCCACCTTTTGTC
>NW_006922734.1:8718-12130 GCF_000298275.1 Orycteropus afer afer | reverse complement strand
GAAATCTGGCCGTCTCACTTCTAGGGTAAGGTGGAGGTTCAGTGAGTATGGGGGAAACCCTCGATGAGATGGGTTCATGGAATGGTCATGGTGATGGACCCCAACACACCAACAGCCATAAAGACGGTGTTGAACAGAGCAAAGCTCCCTTCTTTCATACCTACGATCGTGAGTAGGAGCCAGCTGCATAGCAATGGACAGCAACCAACAACACCCCCAGTTTACCAACGAGGAACCTGAGAACTACAGATGCAAAGCTGAACACAGGTCACGCTGCCAGGAGCTGAGAGAGCTGGGTCCCCGCCTGAGTCTGTGTGACCCCTTGTGCACGCTGCCAGACCCCGAGCATCTCCCATGTACCCGCGCCCTTGCCATGCTGGGCACGTCGTTCCAGGGCTTTGTCCCCAGACTCCAGAAGAGGCAGGGACCTGTCTGGTTCATTTCTTGTTCCCAACATCTTCCACCTATAACAGGGTCTGTATCAACTCTCTGCTAACAAAACTGAAAGCACAAAGATGTGTTTTATACCAGTCAGGGGAGCTCTGGTAGCATAGTGGCTAAGGCACTTGACTGCTAACCAGAAGGCTGGCGGTTCAAACCCACCAGCCACTCCCCGGAAGGAAGGTTGGGCAATCCTACTTCCGTAGTGATACTGCCTCGGAAACCCAAGGAGGGGTCGCTATGAGTCAGGGCTGACTCAACGGCACATAACAACAACAACATACCAGTCAGAGGGGGATCTATGGAGGAGATCCTGGATAGAGTGGGAGAACAAGGTAGAACAAAACTCAAAATCATTTGAGGAAAAAAAAAAAGGGGACCAGGTTTGCTGGTCTGATAGAACCTCGTGGAACCACTGAGACTATGGTCCCTAGCTGCCCTTCAGGTCTGGAATTGAACCCACTAGTGTGGCTTCCAGCCAAACAAGAGACAGGCATAGGAGTTGAACATTTACCTGAGGTGGATACACTCTTTGAAGACATCAATCATGGGAGAAAGAAGGGCTGGGTATGCACAGGGAGACAGCTCAGGGGGCAGGAGTGCATGGGAGAGAAGGACACATGGAAGAGATAACTATGGGGCGGAAGTGGGAGGGGAGTTGTTGCACTGTGATAAATTGTAGTCAATGTATGTGAGCTGCTTTATGGAAAGTGAATTTGCTCTGTAAACTTTCATCCAAATTACAATTTTAAAAGAGAGAGAGAGAGAATACAAAAAAGTGTGTTTTATGAGCTAGATGATGCTGAAGACTGACTTGCTATTGAGCACGACTGATGAAGGAGCATGGGTGGTGCACTGGTTAAAGCACTTAGCCACTAACTGAAAGGTTGGTGGCTTGAATCCACCAGTCGCTCTGTGGGAAAAAGATGTGGTAGTCTGCTTCCATAAAGGTTGTAGCCTTGAAAACACTACAGGGCAGTTCTACTCTGCCTCCTTGGGTCACTATGGGTTTAATGGGTTATGACTGTTGTACACGGGGTCACTATGAGTCAGAGCTGACCCGACGGCACCTAACAACAGCAACAACATGCGTTAGTTGATTTGGGATCATTACAGAACATACTGAACAACCAGCTTTCTAACAGAGCCACCCCACACACACACACACACTCATAAAAGCATGCTGAGTGCCCACTGTCCTGACGGGACGCCCTGGCCAGCCCGTAGGTCCCGTGGTGCCCATCCTCCCGCTCTGCCTAGGCCTCAGCAGGTGGACATGTGCACAGCCTGGCGTCCAAAGTCCCAGGCCCTTGCAGCCTGTGAACCCCAACGCCCCTTCTCAGGGGCCTCCAGACGCCTCCCCAGAGCCCTGGGAGTGTGCAGTAGGCAGGAGGCAAGCATGGGGCAGAGCCAGCACTGCCCACCCCGCGGAGAGGCAGGGTGACCCCGAGGTGCAGGCCTAGACCCCCCTGGCACTGAGTGGCCTTTGTCTTCACTGGGCTGCATGGCCCAAGCTGGCCCTAGGCTGGGATGCCCATATCTCAAAGATTGCCATGGAACAAGGAGTTCAGACTCACCCCCACGGGCCCCCAGCCCCAAATGGCCCACCTGATGAAGTGAGCGGGAGCCTCCACCTCTGAGCACCCCCAAGACCAGAGCAGAGGAGGGGACTTGGCTAGGGGCCCCATAGCTGAGCTGGGATGATGAACAAGCTGGTTCCTTGGGAGGGGAGGGGAGGAGTGAGGAGGGGGTTGCTGAGGAGGCGAGGAGGGGAGAGCCCATAAAGGGGCCTGGGGCCTGGAGCATTGGGCCTCAGCCAGCTGAGAGATGGGAGGAGGGCCTAGGCCTCCTGGGAGTGAGGGTTGCTCAGGGGAGCTCTCTGAGGAGGTGATGTCTGAGCAGAGTGGAGGGAGGCCAGGGAGCAAGGCTGCGGACACTGGGGCAGCGGGTTCAAAGCTCTGAGACTTGCACTGACCCCCAGGTGCGGTGACGACTCGGTGAGCTGGCTCCCTACACGTGGCTGCTCGGTGGCATTGTGCCCTCATCACTGGGCCGTCCCTGGGTCCCAGTCAGCACCATCCTTAGTGCCATCTGGCCCAGGTGAGCACATCCTGCAAAGCAGAGGCCCCACATCCTCCCCACTTGGCCAGGGAAGTCAGGAGCGCAGCTTCACCCAGTTCCTGCTGTAATTCCACGACAGGGGAGCAGAGGTGCGGGGCCGCTTGGCCCCAGAGCAGAGGGTCTGCCTGGCTCCGAAGCCCACACTGACACCAAGGCAGCCCAGAGCAGGAGGCCTGGCGCACACACCGTGGCTGGGCCTCCCAGGGCTGCAGGCTGTGGGCGGCTGTGCTAAAGCTCCCTGCTGGAGAGCAGGGCCACATTTACCTGTGTGTCCTCAGAGGCCACACCTGCCCACAGAGAGGACCCACGCCATGGGAAAGTGGCCGAAAGGAGCTGACTCCTGCTGCAGAAAGGGCGTTCCCTGATCCCCACTCTCCCTAAGCGGCCACTCCTGACCCTTCTGTGGACTCTGACCCATGCAACCATCTGTCACCACATCCTGGGGCCACCCCAGGGTGTGCAGTTCTGCAAGGGGAAGAGTCGTAGGGATCTAGAAGCCCCAGGGAGTGTGGCTGCACTTGGCTGGGGCATGGCTGGGCGTAGCTGGGCGTGGTCACTGGCCTGTGCAGACTTTGAGGAAGAAAGAACTTAGTCCTGGGAACACCCACTTAAGGATGCCCCTGGAGCCTCTAGTCCTTGACCGAGTCTTACATCCCTGGGAGCACCATCTCCTCCCAAGGAACTGAGCATTACTGCAGCACTGCTGGAGATACACGCTGTGTGAGTACCTGGGTGACTGCTGCTGCTGTCCTTGCTGTGTGTCATAAGTCAATGCCATGGCGACCTAGAGGACAGAGTGGAACTGCCCACAGAGTCTCCCAGGCTGTCAGTCTTCACAGAAGCAAAGCCC